>NC_092239.1:47727706-47767706 GCF_036320965.1 Panulirus ornatus
AAACCTGCTGCCTTGCCGGCTTTCATCTTCCGCAAAGCTTTCACTACCTCTTCTCTGTTTACCAAATCATTTATATATATATATATATATATATATATATATATATATATATATATATATATATATATATATATATATATATATATATATATATATATATATATATATCAAGATATTCCTATGAGTCGACCGGGAAAATGAAACACGAAAAGTTCCCAAGTGCACTTTCGTGTAATAATCACATCATCAAGGGAGACACAAATGAGAAATATAACAGTCAGCTGATATACATCGAGGAGACGAAGCTAGGGCGCCATTTGGTAAACATGTGATTGTCCAAAACAATTCCCGTGGACTCATTAGAATATATATTAATATATATATATGTATATATATATATATATATATATATATATATATATATATATATATATATATATATATATATATATATATATATATATATATATATATATATATATATATATATATATATATATATATATATATATATATATATATGTTGAGTGGAGAAAAACTGGAGGAAGTAAAGTGCTTTAGATATCAGGGAGTGGATCTGGCAGCGGATGGAACCATGGAAGCGGAAGTGGATCATAGGGTGGGGGAGGGGGCGAAAATCCTGGAAGCCTTGAAGAATGTGTGGAAGTCGAGAACATTATCTCGGAAAGCAAAAATGGGTATGTTTGAAGGAATAGTGGTTCCAACAATTTTGTATGGTTGCGAGGCGTGGGTTATGGATAGAGTTTTGCGCAGGAGGGTGGATGTGCTGAAAATGAGATGTATGAGGACAATGTGTGATGTGATGTGGTTTGATCGAGTAAGTAACGTAAGGGTAAGAGAGATGTGTGGAAATAAAAAGAGCGTGGTTGAGAGAGCAGAAGAGGGTGTTTTGAAATGGTTTGGGCACATGGAGATAATGAGTGAGGAAAGATTGACCAAGAGGATGTATGTGTCGGAGGTGGAGGGAACGAGGAGAAGTGGGAGACCAAATTGGAGGTGGAAAGATGGAGTGAAAAAGATTTTGTGTGATCGGGTCCTGAACATGCAGGAGGGTGAAAGGAGGGCAAGGAATAGAGTGAATTGGATCGATGTGGTATACCGGGGTTGACGTGCTGTCAGTGGATTGAATCAGGGCATGTGAAGCGTCTGGGGTAAACCATTGAAAGCTGTGTAGGTATGTATATCTGCGTGTGTGGACGTGTATGTATATACACATGTATGGGGGTGGGTTGGGCCATTTCTTTCGTCTGTTTCCTTGCGCTACCTCGCAAACGAGGGAGACAGCGACAAAGCAAAAAAAAAGAAAAAAAAAGTATATATATATATATGTATATATATATATATATATATATATATATATATATATATATATATATATATATATATATATATATATATGTATTGGAAAGGATCACAATATTGTGAGTGATGAAGTATATTCCTGAGTCCACGGGGAAAATGAAACACGATAAGTTCCCAAGTGCATTTCGTGTAATAATCACATCATCAGGGGAGACACAAGAGAGAAACATAACAGTCAGTTGATATACAACGAAGAGACGTAGCTAGGACACCATTTGGTAAGCATACGATTGTCCAAGATACGGCCGTTGTCTGACAACGAGTGTATCTTGGAAAATCGCATGTTTATCGAATGGTGTCATAGATACGTCTCCTCGTTTTATATCAACTGACTGTTATTTTTCTCTCTTCTGTCTCCCCTGATGAAGTGATTATTACACGAAAGTGCACTTGGGAACATATCATCTTTCATTTTCCCCGTGGACTCATTGAAAAATGAGATGTTTGAGGACAATATGTGGTGTTATGTGGTTTGATCGAGTAAATAATGAAAGTGTCAGAGAGATGTGTGGTTATAAAAAGAGTGTGGTTGAGGGAGCAGAAGAGGGTGTTTTGAAATGGTTTGGTCACATGGAGAGAATGAATGAGGAAAGATTGACAAAGAGGATATATGTGTCAAAGGTGGAGGAAACGAGAAGTGGGAGACCAAATTGGAGGTGGAAAGGAGTGAAAAAGGTTTTGAGTAATCGAGGCTTGAACACGCAGGAGGGTGAAAGGCGTGCAAGGAATATAATTAAATGGAACGATGTGGTATGCCGGGGTCGACGTGCTGTCAATGGATTAAACCAGGGTATGTGAAGCGTCTGGGGTAAACAATGGAAAGTTTTGTGGGGCCTGAATGTTGAAAGGGAGCTGTGGTGATGGTGCACTATACATGACAGCTAGAGAATGAGTCTGAACGAATGTGGCCTTTGTTGTCTTTTCCTAGCGCTACCTCGCGCACATGCGAGGGGAGGGGGTTGTCATTTCATATGTGGCGGAGTGGCGACGGAAATGAATAAGGGCAGACAGTATGAATTATGTACATGTGTATATATGTATATGTCTATGTGTATATATATGTATACGTTGAGATGTGTAGGTATGTATATGTGTGTATGTGGACGTGTATGTGTATACATGTGTATGTGGATGGGTGGGGCCATTCTTTCGTCTGTTACCTTGCACTACCTAGCTAGCGCAGGAGACAGCGACAAAGTATAATGAATCAAAAAAAATTATATATCTATGTTTGGTCACATGGAGACAATAAGTTAGGAAAGACTGACAAAGAGGATATATATGTCAGAGATGGAGGGAACGAGGAGAGGTGGGAGACCAAATTGGAGATGGGGGATTGGAGTGAAAAAATTTTGAGCGATTGTGGCCTCAACATGCAGGAGGGTGAAAGGCGTGCAAGGAATAGAGTGAATGATGTATTATACCGGGATCGACGTGCTGTCACTGGATTGAGCTAGGGCATGTGAAGCTCCTGGGATAAACCATGGAAAGGTTTGTGGGGACTGGATGTGAAAAGGAAGTTGTGGTTTCGGTGCATTATGCACGACATCTAGAGACTGACTGTTGAAGGAATGTGGCCATTGTTGTCTTTTTCTAGCGCTACCTCCGCGCGTGCTTGGAGAGAGGGTTGTCATTTCATGTGTGGCGGGGTGGCGAAGAGAATGAATAAATCCAGCAAGTATGAATTATGTACATGTGTATATATGTATACGTCTATGTATGTATATGTATGTATACGTTTAAATGAATAGGTATGTATATGTGCGTTTCTTTGCGCTACTTCGCAAACGCGGAAGACAGCGACAAAGTATAGTATTGCAGAGGAATTTATCAAAAAATGGGGTGACTGTTTTGTTTGTTAACTGGTTGATAAGGTTATTTGATGTATGCATGACCCATGGTGAAGTGCCTGAGGATTGACGGAATGCTTGCATAGTGCAACTGTACAAAGACAAAGGGGATAAAAGTGAGTGCTCAAATTACAGAGGTATAAGTTTGTTGAGTATTCCTGGGAAATTATATGGGAGGGTATTGATTGAGAGGGTGAAGGCATGTGTACGTGTAGGAAGAGAGGAAACTGATTCGATGTCAGTGAATGTTGGTATGCGGCAGGGGTGCGTGATAGTTCCATGGTTGTTTTATTTGTATGTGGATGGGGTTGTTAGGGAGGTGAATGCAAGAGTTTTGGAGAGAGGGGCAAGTATGCAATCTGTGGTTGATGAGAGAGCTTGGGAAGTGAGTCAGTTGTTGTTCGCTGATGATACAACGCTGGTGGCTGATTCATGTGAGAAACTGCTGAAGCTGATGACTGAATTTGGTAAAGTGTGTAAAAGAAGAAAGCTGATAGTAAATGTAAACAAGAGCAAGGTTATTAGATACAGTTGGGTTGAGGGACATGTCAGTTGGGAGGTAAGTTTGAATGGAGAAAAACTGGAGGAAGTGAAGTGTTTTAGATATCTGGGAATGGATTTGGCAGCGAATGGAACCATGGAAGCGGAAGTGAATCATAGGGTGGGGGAGGGGGCGGTAATTCTGGGAGCGTTGAAAAATGTGTGGAAGTCGAGGACGTCATCTTGGAAAGCAAAAAGGGGTATGTTTGAAGGAATAGTGGTTCCAACAATGTTATATGGCTGCGAGGCGTGGGCTATAGATAGAGTTGTGAGGAGGAGCGTGGATATGCTGGAAATGAGATGTTTGAGGACAATATGTGGTGTGAGGTGGTTTGATCGAGTAAGTAATGAAAGGGTAAGAGAGGTATGTGGTGGTAAAAAGAGTGTTGTTGAGAGAGCAGAAGAGGGTTTGTTGAAATAGTTTGGTCATATGGAGAGAATGAGTTAGGAAAGATTGACAAAAGATATATGTGTCAGAGGTCGAGGGAACGAGATTTGGGAGACCAAATTGGAGGTCGAAAAATGGAGTGAAAAAGATTTTGAGTAATCGGGGCCTGAACATGTGGGAGGGTGAAAGGCGTGCAAGGAATAGTGTGAATTGGAACGATATGGTATAACGGGGTCGACGTGCTGTCACTGGATTGAACCAGGGCATGTGAAGCGTCTGGAGTAAACTATGGAAAGTTCTGTGCGTCCTGGATATGGAAAAGGGGCTGTGGTTTTGGTGCATTATACAGGAGAGGTAGAGAATGAATGTGAATATATATATATATATTTATATATATATATATATATATATATATATATATATATATATATATATATATATATATATATATGTATATATATATGTATACTTTATTTACCTCCTTCCAGAACATCTTTTTATTCTCCCTAAAATTTAATGATACTCTCTCACCCCAACTCTCATTTGCCCTTTTTTTCACCTCTTGCACCTTTCTCTTGACCTCCTGTCTCTTTCTTTTATACATCTCCCACTCAATTGCATTTTTTCCCTGCAAAAATCGTCCAAATGCCTCTCTCTTCTCTTTCACTAATAATCTTACTTCTTCATCCCACCACTCACTACCCTTTCTAATCAACCCACCTCCCACTCTTCTCATGCCACAAGCATCTTTTCCGCAATCCATCACTGATTGCCTAAATACATCCCATTCCTCCCCCACTCCGCTCACTTCCATTGTTCTCACCTTTTTCCATTCTGTACTCAGTCTCTCCTGGTACTTCCTCACACAAGTCTCCTTCCCAAGCTCACTTACTCTCACCACAGTCTTCATCCCAACATTCACTCTTCTTTTCTGAAAACCCATATAAATCTTCACCTTAGCCTCCACAAGATAATGATCAGACATCCCTCCAGTTGCACCTCTCAGCACATTAACATCCAAAAGTCTCTCTTTAGCGCGCCTGTCAATTAACACGTAATCCAATAACGCTCTCTGGCCATCTCTCCTACTTACATACGTATAGTTATGTATATCTCGCTTTTTAAACCAGGTATTCCCAATCGCTAGTCCTTTTTCAGCATATAAATCTACAAGCTCTTCACCATATCCATTTACAACACTGAATACCCCATGTATACGAATTATTCCTTCAACTGCCACATTACTCACCTTTGCATTCAAATCACCCATCACTATAACCCGGTCTCGTGCATCAAAACCATTAACACACTCATTGAGCTGCTCCCAAAACACTTGCCTCTCATAATCTTTCTTCTCATGCCCAGGTGCATATGCACCAATAATCACCCATCTCTCTCCATCAACTTTCAGTTTTACCCATATTAATCGAGAATTTACTTTCTTACATTCTATCAAATACTCCCACAACTCCTGTTTCAGGAGTACTGCTACTCCTTCCCTTGCTCTTGTCCTCTCACTAACCCCTGACTCTACTCCCAAGACATTCCCAAACCACTCTTCCCCTTTACCCTTGAACTTCGTTTCACTCAGAGCCAAAACATCCAGGTCCCTTTCCTCAAACATACTACCTATCTCTCCTTTTTTCACATCTTGGTTTCATCCACACACATTTAGACACCCCATTCTGTATGTACATACATACAGATATATATACATTCATTCATATTCATTCTTTTTTTCAATTTTCCAAAAGAAAGAACAGAGAAGGGGGCCAGGTGAGGATATTCCCTCAAAGGTCCAGTCCTCTGTTCTTAACGCTACCTTGCTAGCGCGGGAAATGGCGAATAGTATGAATAAAATATATATATATATATATATATATATATATATATATATATATATATATATATATATATATATATATATATATATATATATATATATATATATATATATATATATATATATATATATATATACATATGTATATATATATATATATATATATATATATATATGTATATGAAATATATATATATATATGCCCTGGTTCAATCCACTGACAGCACGTCGGCCCCGGTATACTACATCGTATCAATTCCCTCTATTCCTTGCACGCCTTTCACCATCCTTCATGTTCAGGCCCCGATCACTGAAAATCTTTTTCACTCCATCTTTCCACTTCCAATTTGGTCTCCCACTTCTCCTCGTTCCGTCCACCTCTGACACATATATCCTCTTGATCAATCTTTCCTCACTCATTTTCTCCATGTGACCGAACCATTTCAAAACACCCTCTTCTGCTCTCTCAACCACATTCTTTTTATTACCACACATCTCTCTTACCCTATTATTACTTACTCGACCAAACCACCTCACACCACATATTGTCCTCAAACATCTCATTTCCAGCACATCCACCAGCCTGCGCACAACTGTATCGATACCCCACGCCTTGCAGCCATATAACATTGTTGGAACCACTATTCCTTCAAATATACCCATTTTTGCTTTCCGAGATCATGTTCTCGACTTCCACACATTCTTATCGCTCACAGAATTTTCGCCCCTCCTTCACACTATGATTCACTTCCGCTTCCATGGTTCCATCCGCTGCCATTCCTCTCCCAGATATCTAAAACACTTCAATCCTCCAGTTTTTCTCCATTCAAACTTACTTCCCAATTGACTTGAACTAATAACCTTGCTCTTATTCACATTTACTCTCAACTTTTTTCTCTCACACACTTTACCAAACTCAGCCACCAGCTTCTGCAGTTTCTCACATGAATCAGCCACCAGCTCTGTATCATCAGCGAACAACTGACTCACTTCCCACGCTCTCTCATCCACAACAGACTGCATACTTGCCCCTCTTTCCAAAACTCTTGCATTCACTTCCCTAACAACCCCATCCATAAACAAATCAAACAACCATAGAGACATCACACACCCCTGACGCAAGCCTACATTCAATCACTTTCCTCTCTTCCTACACATACAAATGCCTTACATCCTCGAGAAAAACTTTTCACTGCTTGTAACAACTTGCCTCACACGCCATGTATTCTTAATACCTTCCACAGAGCATCTCCAACAACTCTATCATATGCCCTCCCCAGATCCATAAGTGCTACATAAAATCTATTGCTTTTCTAAGTATTTCTCACATACCTTCTTCAAAGCAAACACCTGATCCACACATCCTCTACCACTTCTGAAATCACACTGCTCTTCCCCAATCTGATGCTCTGTACATGCTTTCACCCTCTCAATCAATACTCTTCCATATGATTTATCAGGAATACTCAACAAACTTATACCTCTGTAAATTTGAGCACTCACCTTTTTCCTCTTTGCCTTTGTACAATGGCACTATGGAAGCATCCCGCCAATCCTCAGGCAACTCACCATGAGTCATACATACATTAGATAACCTTACCAACCAGTGAACAATACAGTCACCCCCTTTTTGATAAATTCCACAGCAATACCATGCAACCCCGCTGACTTGCCGGCTTTCATCTTCCGCAAAGCTTTTGCTACTTCTTCTCTGTTTACCAAATCACTTTCCCTAACCCTCTCACTTTGCACACCACCTCGACCAAAACACCCTATATCTGCCACTCTATCATCAAACACATTCAACAAACCTTAAAAATACTCCCTCCATCTCCTTCTCACATCCCCACTACTTGTTATCACCTCCCCATTTGCGCCCTTCACTGGGGTTCCCATTCGTTCCCTTGTCTACGCACTTTATTTACCTCCTTCCAGAACATCTTTTTATTCTTCCTAAGATTTAATGATACTCTCTCACCCCAACGCTCATTTGCATTTTTTCTCACCTCTTGCACCTTTCTCTTGACCTCTTGCTTCTTTTTTTAATACATCTCCCATATATATATATATATATATATATATATATATATATATATATATATATATATATATATATATATATATATATATATATATATATATTTTTTTTTTTTTTTTTTTCTACTATTCGCCATTTCCCGCGATAGCGAGGTAGCGTTAAGAACAGAGGACTGGGCCTTTGAGGGAATATTCTTACCTGGCCCCCTTCTCTGTTCCTTCTTTTGGAAAAAAAAAAAAAAAGAGAGGGGAGGATTTCCAGCCCCCCGCTCCCTTCCCTTTTAGTCGCCTTCTACGACACGCAGGGAATACGTGGGAAGTATTCTTTCTCCCCTATCCCCAGGGATAATATATATATATATATATATATATATATATATATATATATATATATATATATATATATATATATATATATATATATATATATATATATATATATATATATATATATATATATATATATATATATATATATTAATATCTATATATATATATATATATATATATATATATATATATATATATATATATATATATATATATATATATATATATATATATATATATATATATATATATATATATATATATTATCCTAGGGGATAGGGGAGAAAGAATACCTCCCACGTATCCCCTGCGTGTCGTAGAATGCGACTAGAAGGGAAGAGAGCGTGGGGCTGGAAATCCTTCCCCCTCGTTTTTTTTTAATTTTCGAAAAGAAGGAACAGAGAAGGCGGCCAGATAAGGATATTCCCTCAAAAGCCCAGTCCTCTGTTCTTAACGTTACCTCTCTAACGCGGGTAATGGCGAATAGCTTAAAAGAAAAAGAAAATATATATATATATATATATATATATATATATATATATATATATATATATATATATATATATATATATATATATATATATATATATATATATTTATTTATTTATTTTGCTTTGTCGCTGTCTCCCGCGTTTGCGAGGTGGCGCAAGGAAACAGACGAAAGAAATGGCCGAACCCACCCCCATACACATGTATATACATACATGTCCACACACGCAAATATACATACCCATACATCTCAATGTACACACATATAAATACAAACACAGACACATACATATATACACATGCACACAATTCACACTGTTTGCTTTTATTCATCGCCATCGCCACCTCGCCACACATGGAATAACATCCCCCTCCCCCCTCATGTGTGAGGTAGCGCTAGGAAAAGACAACAAAGGCCCCATTCGTTCACACTCAGTCTCTAGCTGTCATGCAATAATGCCCGAAGCCACAGCTTCCCTTCGACATCCAGGCCCCACACAACTTTCCATGGTTTACCCCAGACGCTTCACATGCCCTGTTTCAATCCATTGACAGCAAGTCGACCCCGGTATGCCACATTGATCCAATTCACTCTACTCCTTGCCTGCCTTTCACCCTCCTGAATCTTCAGGCCCCGATCACTCAAAATCTTTTTCACTCCATCTTTCCACCTCCAATTTGGTCTCCCACTTCTCCTCTTTCCCTCCACATGCGACACATATATCTTCTTGGTCAATCTTTCCACACTCATTCTCTCCATGTGCCCAAACCATTTCAAAACACCCTCTTCTACTCTCTCAACCATGCTCTTTTTATTTCCATACATCTCTCTTACCCTTACATTACTTACTCGATCAAACCACCTCACACCACATATTGTCCTCAAACATCTCATTTCCAGCACATCCACCCTCCTGTGCACAACTCTATCCATAGCCCACGCCTCGCAACCATACAACATTGTTGGAACCACTATTCCTTCAAACATACCCATTTTTGCTTTCCGAGATAATGTTCTCGACTTCCACACATTCTTCAAGGCTCCCAGGATTTTCGCCCCCTCCCCCACCCTATGATTCACTTCCGCTTCCATGGTTCCATCCGATGCCAGATCCACTCCCAGATATCTAAATCACTTTACTTCCTCCACTTTTTCTCCATTCAAACTTACCTCCCAATTGACTTGACCCTTAACCCTACTGTACCTAATAACCTTGGTTTATTCACATTTACTCTTAACTTTCTTCTTTCACACACTTTACCAAACTGAGTCACCAGCTTCTGCAGTTTCTCACATGAATCAGCCACCAGCGCTGTATCATAAGCGAACAACGACTGACTCACTTCCCAAGCTCTCTCATCCCCAACAGAATTTATACTTGCCCCTTTTTCCAAAACTCTTGCATTCACCTCCCTAACAACCCCATCCATAAACAAATTAAACAACCATGGAGACATCACACACCCCTGCCGCAAACCTACATTCATATATATATATATATATATATATATATATATATATATATATATATATATATATATATATATATATATATATATATATATATATATATATATGTATATTATCATTATTATATCATTTTGCTTTGTCGCTGTCTCCCGCGTTTGCGAGGTAGCGCAAGGAAACAGACGAAAGAAATGGCCCAACCCACCCCCATTCACAATTTATACACACACACACGTCCACACACGCAAATATGCATACCTATACATCTCAATGTACACATATATATATACATACACAGACACATACATATACACCCATGCACACAATTCACACTGTCTGCCCCCATTCTCTCCCATCGCCACCTCGCCACACATGGAATACCTTCCCCCTCCCCCCTCATGTGTGCGAGGAAGCACTAGGAAAAGACAACAAAGGCCCCATTCGTTCACACTCAGTCTCTAGCTGCCACGCAAAAATGCCCGAAACCACAGCTCCCTTTCCACATCCAGGCCTCACACAACTTTCCATGGTTTACCCCAGACGCTTCACATGCCCTGATTCAATCCACTGACAGCACGTCAACCCCGGTATACCACATCGATCCAATTCACTATATTCTTTGCCCTCCTTTCACCCTCCTGCACGTTCAGGCCCCGATCACACAAAATCTTTTTCACTCCATCTTTCCACCTCCAATTTGGTCTCCCACTTCTCCTCGTTCCCTCTACCTCCGACACATATATCCTCTTGGTCAATCTTTCCTCACTCATTCTCTCCATGTGCACAAACCATTTCAAAACACCCTCTTCTGCTCTCTCAACCACGCTCTTTTTAGTTCCACACATCTCTCTTACCCTTACATTACTTACTCGATCAAACCACCTCACACTACATATTGTCCTCAAACATCTCATTTCCAGCACATCCACCCTCCTGCGCACAACTCTATCCATAGCCCACGCCTCGCAACCATACAACATTGTTGGAACCACTATTTCTTCACTCATATCCATTTTTGCTTTCCGGGATAATGTTCTCGACTTCCACACATTTTTCAAGGCTCCCAGGATTTTCGCCCCCTCCCCCACCCTATGATTCACTTCCCCTTCCATGGTTCCATCCGCTGTCAGATCCACTCCCAGATATCTAAAACACTTTACTTCCTCCAGTTTTTCTCCAGTCAAACTTACCTCCCAGTTGACTTGACCCTCAACCCTACTGTACCTAATAACCTTGCTCTTATTCACATTTACTCTTAACTTTCTTCTTTCACACACTTTACCAAACTGAGTCACCAGCTTCTGCAGTTTCTCACATGAATCAGCCACCAGCGCTGTATCATGAGCGAACAACAACAGACTCACTTCCCAAGCTCTCTCATCCCCAACAGACTTTATCCTTTCCCCTTTTTCCAAAACTCTTGCATTCACCTCCCTAACAACCCCATCCATAGACAAATTAAACAACCATGGAGACATCACATAACCCTGCCACAAACCTACATTCACTGAGAACCAATCACTTTCCTCTCTTCATACACGTACACATGCCTTACATCCTCGATAAAAACTTTTCACTGCTTGTAACAACTTGCCTCCCACACCATGTATTCTTAATACCTTCCACAGAGCATCTCTATGAACTCTATCATATGCCTTTTCCAGATCCATAAATGCTACATACAAATCCATTTGTATTTATATATATATATATATATATACATATATATATATATATATATATATATATATATATATATATATATATATATATATATGTATATATATATATATATATATATATATATATATATATATATATATATATATATATATATATATATATATATATATATATATATATATATATATATATATATATATATACATATATATATATATATATATATATATATATATATATATATATATATACATATATATATATATATATATATATATATATATATATATATATATATATATATATATATATATATATATATATATATATATATATATATATATATATATATATATATATATATATATATATATATATATATATATATACATATATATATATATATATATATATATACATATATATATATATATATATATGTATATAAATATATATTATCTCTGGGGATAGGGGATTAGGAATACTTCCCACGTATTCCCTGCGTGTCGTAGAAGGCGACTAAAAGGGGAGGGAGCGGGGGGCTGGAAATCCTCCCCTCTCGTTTTTTTTTTTTTCATTTTCCAAAAGAAGGAACAGAGGGGTCCAGGTGAGGATATTCCAAAAAAGGCCCAGTCCTCTATTCTTAACGCTACCTCGCTAACGCGGGAAATGGCGAATAGTTTAAAAGAAAGAAAAAAGATAAATATATATATATATATATATATATATATATATATGTATATATATATATATATATATATATATATATATATATATTTATACATATATATACATATATATATATATATATATATATATATATATATATATATATATATATATATATATATATATATATATATATATATATATATATATATATATATATATATATATATATATATATATATATATGTGTGTGTGTGAATTCCAATAATCACCCAGACTCACAGGAAAATCTTTGGGCCTCACTACCTGTTCTAACTTAAATTGGAACTCCAATTTTAGGTATATCTGCTCACGAGGTTAAACATCACTTTTATTTTTCATAATACTCCCAGTTTGTACATATACATCTAGTGATGATGACTATGTCTTACATATCTCGCTGTATATCAGTAACTGAAGCGTTCGTTTTCCACTATTCGTTTTTTCGATGCACTTCATTCTGAAATCTAATGACCACACTGCTGGCAAATGTTCAATATCAAATATGATATTCATATTCGTTTATTGTGTTGTATCATTTTGCAGTTCATGATGATCTACACGTCTAGATCTCTAGGAAAATAAGTTGGTATCCTTATCATATAAGCACTGGGAAGTCATGCTGTACCTTTGATGCAAGGAATTACCTAACT
This sequence comes from Panulirus ornatus, assembly GCF_036320965.1. Lineage (NCBI taxonomy): Eukaryota > Metazoa > Arthropoda > Malacostraca > Decapoda > Palinuridae > Panulirus > Panulirus ornatus. The sequence continues at coordinate 47,741,079 of NC_092239.1, forward strand.
CTATCCAAGCCCTATGTCTATAGCCAGAAAATCTTGCTAGTCACGTGGTCACATACATGTATAGATAATTCATGAACTGCATGGATTTTGCCGCAGTCTATGATCTTAGTTCTAGACTGTCCTGAACAAGTCGTCGACTCAACAGAGCTGAAGCCTCGACCCCCCCCCCCTCACCTCGTCCTCGTCCTCGTCCTCCTCCTCGTCCTCCTCCTCCTCCTCCTCCTCATGATGTGTGGGTCGAACATTTCTCTATCATGCTACCTGATTAACTCATGCACCCTGACTCACGTGTTTCTTTGATGGTTTTCTGAAAATTAGAATAAGTATCAGTAACTGATCTTACAATCATATTGTTACTATTAACCATACCAGTCTATGCAACAATACAAAAAAAGCTCCACAATCATGGCAAAATATTAAGAACCTATTCTAATTCTCTCAAGATGAATAGATTTTTCGCTTTTAAACAGGGCAATGGCGGGTCGGCGGGCGTTCCGGCCAACAGGCCTTGCAGAGCGGGCACAGTTTGTGTGGCTGTGGGTGCACGGCACGTCAGTCAGGAGCATAGCTCGGGAGATGGGCACCAGTGTTACCACCGTCTACAGATGGATCAGACGCTGGAGGCAAGAGGGCGACGTCTACACCAGGCCTCGTTGTGGTAGACCCCGAGTCACCTCGAGTGCAGTGGACGCAGCCATCATTAAGGCTGCAACCTCTTCCAAGCGCATGCCATCGTCAGAGATCATACGAGTCCTACAGCTACGGTGTAGCTCCAAAACAGTCCTTCGACGACTTCAGGAAAATGAATTATGTCACCGTCAGCCAGGCAGCAAAGTCCTCATGAAGCAGAGCAACACTGATGAGAAGCATCGGAGCTTGTCTACGTACCGCTGTAGCCAATCAGCATTTCACACTTACAGAACTGGAAAGAGTGACATTCTCTCATATCCCAAGAAAACCATTCCCCAAGTAAATTGTGTCTGGAGACCATATTATCTAGGTTATTAACACCAGGAATATATATATATATATATATATATATATATATATATATATATATATATATATATATATATATATATATATATATATATATATATATATATATATATATATATATATATATATATATATATATATATATATATATATATATATATATATATATATATATATATATATATATATATATATATATATGTGTATATATATTTATATATTTATTTATTTATTTTGCTTTGTCGCTGTCTCCCGCATTTGCGAGGTAGCGCAAGGAAACAATCGAAAGAAATGGCCCAACCCATCCCCATACACAATGTATATACATACACGTCCACACACGCAAATATACATACCTATACATCTCAAGGTACACACACATATACACACACAGACACATACATATATACCCATGCACACAATTCACACTTTCTGCATTTATTCATTTCCATCGCCACTTCGCCACACATGGAATACCATCCCCCTCCCCCCTCATGTGTGCGAGGTAGCACTAGGAAAAGACAACAAAGGCTGTCATGCAATAGCTGTCATGCAATAATGATCGAACCCACAGCTCCCTTTCCACAATCAGGCCCCACACAACTTTCCATGGTTTACCCCAGAAGCTTCACATGCCATGATTCAATCCACTGACAGCGCGTCAACCCCGGTATACCACAGCGATCCAATTCACTCTAATCATTGCTCGCCTTTCACCCTCCCGCATGTTCATGCCCCGATCACACAAAATCTTTTTCACACCATCTTTCCACCTCCAATTTGGTCTCCCACTTCTCCTCGTTCCCTCCACCTCCGATACATATATCCTCTTAGTCAATCTTTCCTCACTCATTTTATCCATGTGCCCAAACAATTTCAAAACACTCTCTTCTGCTCTCTCAACCACGCTCTTTTTATTTCCACACATCTCTCTTACCCTTACATTACTTACTCGATCAAACCACCTCACACCACACATTGTCCTCAAACATCTCATTTCCAGCACATCCACCCTCCTGCGCACAACTCTATCCATGGCCCACACCTCGCAACCATACAACATTGTTGGAACCACTATTCCTTCAAACATACCCATTTTTGCTTTCCGAGATAATGTTCTCGAATTCCACACAATCTTCAAGGCTCCCAGGATTTTCGCCCCCTATGATTCACTTCCGCTTCCATGGTTCCATCCGCTGCCAGATCCACTCCCAGATATCTAAAACACTTTACTTAACCAGTTTTTCTCCATTTAAACCTACCTCCCAATTCATATATATATATACATATATACATATATATAAATATATATATATATATATATATATATATATATATATATATATATATATATATATATATATCCCTGGGGATAGGGGAGAAAGAATACTTCCCACGTATTCCCTGCGTGTCGTAGAAGGCGACTAAAAGGGAAGGGAGCGGGGGGCTGGAAATCCTCCCCTCTCTTTTTTTTTTTTTCCAAAAGAAGGAACAGAGAAGGGGGCCAGGTGAGAATATTCCCTCAAAGGCCCAGTCCTCTGTTCTTAACGCTACCTCGCTATCGCGGGAAATGGCGAATAGTATGAATAAAAAAATAAAAATATATATATATATATATATATATATATATATATATATATATATATATATATATATATATATATATATATATATATATATATATAACTTTCTGGTATTTTATGAATGTGTTCATGCACCATTAAATGTGTACATGCACCATTATCTGTGTACATGCACACATGCTTGCATGTATGGCTTCTGCTGGTGTAAAATGTAATTGAAAATTTGCAAACTTTTTCTGTGTGAGAATTGAAGCATTTCTGGATTTTTTTGTTCCCATAAGTAAGGGTATATATGTATGTATATAAGTATGTATATATATGTATGTGTGTGTGTGTGTATATGTGCGTATGTATGTGTATGTGTGTGTATGTGTATATGTGTATATATATGTATATTATCCCTGGGGATAGGGGTGAAAGAATACTTCCCACGTATTCCTCGCGTGTCGTAGAAAGCGACTAGAGGGGACGGGAGCGGGGGGCCAGAAATCCTCCCCTCCTTGTATTAACTTTCTAAAATGGGAAACAGAAGAAGGAGTCACGCGGGGAGTGCTCATCCTCCTCGAAGGCTCAGAGTGGGGTGCCTAAATGTGTGTGGATGTAACCAAGATGTGAAAAAAGGAGAGATAGGTAGTATGTTTGAGGAAAGGAACCTGGATGTTTTGGCTCTGAGTGAAACGAAGCTCAAGGGTAAAGGGGAAGAGTGGTTTGGGAATGTCTGGGGAGTAAAGTCAGGGGTTAGTGAGAGGACAAGAGCAAGAGAAGGAGTAGCAATACTCCTGAAACAGGAGTTGTGGGAGTATGTGATAGAATGTAAGAAAGTAAATTCTCGATTAATATGGGTAAAACTGAAAGTTGATGGAGAGAGGTGGGTGATTATTGGTGCATATGCACCTGGGCATGAGAAGAAAGATCAAGAGAGGCAAGTGTTTTGGGAGCAGCTGAATGAGTGTGTTAGTGGTTTTGATGCACGAGACCGGGTTATAGTGATGGATGATTTGAATGCAAAGGTGAGTAATGTGGCAGTTGAGGGAATAATTGGTATACATGGGGTGTTCAGTGTTGTAAATGGAAATGGTGAAGAGCTTATAGATTTATGTGCTGAAAAAGGACTGATGATTGGGAATACCTGGTTTAAAAAGCGATATATACATAAGTATACTTATGTAAGTAGGAGAGATGGCCAGAGAGCGTTATTGGATTACGTGTTAATTGACAGGCGTGCGAAAGAGAGACTTTTGGATGTTAATATGCTGAGAGGTGCAACTGGAGGGATGTCTGATCATTATCTTGTGGAGGCTAAGGTGAAGATTTGTATGGGTTTTCAGAAAAGAAGAGTGAATGTTGGGGTGAAGAGGGTGGTGAGAGTAAGTGAGCTTGAGAAGGAGACCTGTTTGAGGAAGTACCAGGAGAGACTGAGTACAGAATGGAAAAAGGTGAGAACAATGGAAGCAAGGGGAGTGGGGGAGGAATGGGATGTATTTAGGGAATCAGTGATGGATTGCGCAAAAGATGCTTGTGGCATGAGAAGAGTGGGAGGTGGGTTGATTAGAAAGGGTAGTGAGTGGTGGGATGAAGAAGTAAGAGTATTAGTGAAAGAGAAGAGAGAGGCATTTGGACGATTTTTGCAGGGAAAAATGCAATTGAGTGGGAGACGTATAAAAGAAAGAGACAGGAGGTCAAGAGAAAGGTGCAAGAGGTGAAAAAAAGGGCAAATGAGAGTTGGGGTGAGAGAGTATCATTAAATTTTAGGGAGAATAAAAAGATGTTCTGGAAGGAGGTAAATAAAGTGCGTAAGACAAGGGAGCAAATGGGAACTTCAGTGAAGGGCGCAAATGGGGAGGTGATAACAAGTAGTGGTGATGTGAGAAGGAGATGGAGTGAGTATTTTGAAGGTTTGCTGAATGTGTTTGATGATAGAGTGGCAGATATAGGGTGTTTTGGTCGAGGTGGTGTGCAAAGTGAGAGGGTTAGGGAAAATGATTTGGTAAACAGAGAAGAGGTAGTAAAAGCTTTGCGGAAGATGAAAGCCGGCAAGGCAGCAGGTTTGGATGGTATTGCAGTGGAATTTATTAAAAAAGGGGGTGACTGTATTGTTGATTGGTTGGTAAGGTTATTTAATGTATGTATGACTCATGGTGAGGTGCCTGAGGATTGGCGGAATGCGTGCATAGTGCCATTGTACAAAGGCAAAGGGGATAAGAGTGAGTGCTCAAATTTCAGAGGTATAAGTTTGTTGAGTATTCCTGGTAAATTATATGGGAGGGTATTGATTGAGAGGGTGAAGGCCTGTACAGAGCATCAGATTGGGGAAGAGCAGTGTGGTTTAAGAAGTGGTAGAGGAAGTGTGGATCAGGTGTTTGCTTTGAAGAATGTATGTGAGAAATACTTAGAAAAGCAAATGGATTTGTTTGTAGCATTTATGGATCTGGAGAAGGCATATGATAGAGTTGATAGAGATGCTCTGTGGAAGGTATTAAGAATATATGGTGTGGGAGGAAAGTTGTTAGAAGCAGTGAAAAGTTTCTATCGAGGATGTAAGGCATGTGTACGTGTAGGAAGAGAGGAAAGTGATTGGTTCTCAGTGAATGTAGGTTTGCGGCAGGGGTGTGTGATGTCTCCATGGTTGTTTAATTTGTTTATGGATGGGGTTGTTAGGGAGGTAAATGCAAGAGTTTTGGAAAGAGGGGCAAGTATGAAGTCTGTTGGGGATGAGAGAGCTTGGGAAGTGAGTCAGTTGTTGTTCGCTGATGATAGAGCGCTGGTGGCTGATTCATGTGAGAAACTGCAGAAGCTGGTGACTGAGTTTGGTAAAGTGTGTGGAAGAAGAAAGTTAAGAGTAAATGTGAATAAGAGCAAGGTTATTAGGTACAGTAGGGTTGAGGGTCAAGTCAATTGGGAGGTGAGTTTGAATAGAGAAAAACTGGAGGAAGTGAAGTGTTTTAGATATCTGGGAGTGGATCTGGCAGCGGATGGAACCATGGAAGCGGAAGTGGATCATAGGGTGGGGGAGGGGGCGAAAATTCTGGGGGCCTTGAAGAATGTATGGAATTCGAGAACATTATCTCGGAAATTAAAAATGGGTATGTTTGAAGGAATAGTGGTTCCAACAATGTTGTATGGTTGCGAGGCGTGGTCTATGGATAGAGTTGTGCGCAGGAGGATGGATGTGCTGGAAATGAGATGTTTGAGGACAATGTGTTGTGTGAGGTGGTTTGATCGAGTGAGTAACGTAAGGGTAAGAGAGATGTGTGGAAATAAAAAGAGCGTGGTTGAGAGAGCAGAAGAGGGTGTTTTGAAGTGGTTTGGGCACATGGAGAGGATGAGTGAGGAAAGATTGACCAAGAGGATATATATGTCGGAGGTGGAGGGAGCAAGGAGAAGAGGGAGACCAAATTGGAGGTGGAAAGATGGAGTGAAAAAGATTTCGTGTGATCGGGGCCTGAACATGCAGGAGGGTGAAAGGAGGGCAAGGAATAGAGTGAATTGGAGCGATGTGGTATACCGGGGTTGACGTGCTGTCAGTGGATTGAATCAAGGCATGTGGAGCGTCTGGGGTAAACCATGGAAAGCTGTGTAGGTATGTATATTTGCGTGTGTGGACGTATGTATATACATGTGTATGGGGGGGGTTGGGCCATTTCTTTCGTCTGTTTCCTTGCGCTACCTCGCAAACGCGGGAGACAGCGACAAAGTATAAAAAAAAAGAAAAAAAAATATATATATATATATATATATATGTATCATATATATATATATATATATATATATATATATATATATATATATATATATATATATATATATATATATATATATATATATATACATATATATATATATATATATATATATATATATATATATATATATATATATATATATATATATATATATATATATATATGTATATATATATATATATATATATATATATATATATATATATATATATATATATATATATATATATATATATATATATATATATATATTGGAAAGGATCACAATTTTGCGCGTGATCAAAAACATGTTTTGGACAATCACATGTTTACCAAAGGGCGTCCTAGCCTCGTCTCTTCCATGTATATCAATTGACTGTTATATTCCCCTCTTGTGTCTCCCCTGATGATGTGATTATTACACGAAAGTGTACTTGGGAACTTTTCGTGTTTCATTTTCCCCGTGGACTCATAGGAATATATATATATATATATATATATATATATATATATATATATATATATATATATATATATATATATATATATATATATATATATATATATATATATATATATATATATATATATATATATATATATATATATATATATATATATATTCATATATACATATATACATTTAGTGGGAGATGTATAAAAGAAAGAGACAGGAGGTCAAGAGAAAGGTGCAAGAGGGCAAATGAGAGTTGGGGTGAGAGAGTATCATTAAATTTTAGGGAGAATAAAAAGATGTTCTGGAAGGAGGTAAATAAAGTGCGTAAGACAAGGGAGCATATAGGAACTTCAGTGAAGGGCGCAAATGGGGAGGTGATAACAAGTAGTGGTGATGTGAGAAGGAGATGGAGTGAGTATTTTAAAGGTTTGTTGAATGTGTTTGATGATAGAGTGGCAGATATAGGGTGTTTTGGTCGAGATGGTGTGCAAAGTGAGAGTGTTAGGGAAAATGATTTGGCAAACAGAGAAGAGGTAGTAAAAGCTTTGCGGAAGATGAAAGCCGGCAAGGCAGCAGGTTTGGATGGTATTGCAGTGGAATTTATTAAAAAAGGGAGTGACCCTATTGTTGACTGGTTGGTAAGGTTATTTAATGTATGTATGACTCATGGTGAGGTGCCTGAGGATTGGCGGAATGCGTGCATAGTGCCATTGTACAAAGGCAAAGGGGATAAGAGTGAGTGCTCAAATTTCAGAGGTATAAATTTGTTGAGTATTCCTGGTAAATTATATAGGAGGGTATTGATTGAGAGGGTGAAGGTATGTACAGAGAATCAGATTGGGGAACAGTAGTGTGGTTTCAGAAATGGTAGAGGATTTGTGAATCAGGTGTTTGCTTTGAAGAATGTATATGAGAAATACATAGAAAAGCAAATGGATTTGTATGTAGCATTTATGGATCTGGAGAAGGCATACGATAGAGTTGATAGAGATGCTCTGTGGAAGGTATTAAGAATATATGGTGTGGGAGGCAAGTTGTTAGAAGCAGTGAAAAGTTTTTATCGAGGATGTAAGGCATATGTACGTGTAGGAAGAGAGGAAAGTGATTGGTTCTCAGTGAGTATAGGTTTGCAGCAGGAGTGTGTGATATCTCCAAGGTTGTTTGATTTTTTTATGGATTGGGTTGTTAGGGAGGTGAATGCAAGAGTTTTGGAAAGAGGGGCAAGTATGAAGTCTGTTGTGGATGAGAGAGCTTGGGAAGTGAGTCAGTTGTTGTTCGCTGATGATACAGCGCTGGTGGCTGATTCATGTGAGAAACTGCAGAAGCTGGTGACTGAGTTTGGTAAAGTGTGTGAAAGAAGAAAGTTAAGAGTAAATGTGAGTAAGAGCAAGGTTATTAGGTACAGTAGAGTTGAGGGTCAAGTCAACTGGGAGGTAAGTTGGAATGGAGAAATACTGGAGGAGGTAAAGTGTTTTAGATATCTGGGAGTGGATCTGGCAGCGGATGGAACCATGGAAGCGGAAGTGGATCATAGGGTGGGGGAGCGGGCGAAAATCCTGGGAGCCTTGAAGAATGTGTGGAATTCGAGAACATTATCTCGGAAAGCAAAAATGGGTGTGTTTGAAGGAATAGTGGTTCCAACAATGTTGTATGGTTGCGAGTCGTGTGCTATGGATAGAGTTGTCCGCAGGAGGGTGGATGTGCTGGAAATGAGATGTTTAAGGACAATATGTGTTGTGAGGTGGTTTGATCGAGTAAGTAACGTAAGGGTAAGAGAGATGTGTGGAAATAAAAAGAGCGTGGTTGAGAGAGCAGAAGAGGGTGTTTTGAAATGGTTCGGGCACATGGAGAGAATGAGTGAGGAAAGATTGACCAAGAGAAATATATGTGTCGGAGGTGGAGGGAACGAGGAGAAGAGGGAGACCAAATTGGAGGTGGAGAGATGGAGTGAAAAAGATTTTGTGTGATCGGTGCCTGAACATGCAGGAGGGTGAAAGGAGGGCAAGGAATAGAGTGAATTGGAGCGATGTGGTATACCGGGGTTGACGTGCTGTCAGTGGATTGAATCAAGGCATGTGAAGCGTCTGGGGTAAACCATGGAAAGCTGTGTGGGTATGTATATTTGCGCGTGTGGACGTATGTATATACATGTGTATGGGGATGGGTTGGGCCGTTTTTTTTTCGTCTGTACCTGTCATGTAGAATGCACCGAAACCACAGCTACATTTCCATATTCAGGACCCACAAAATTTTCCGTGTTGTACCTTGGTTCTATCCACTGACAGGACGACGACCCAGGCATACCACATCGTTACAATTCACTCTATTCGCTACACGCCTGTCACCCTTTTGCATGTTGAGGCCCCGATCACGTAAAATCTTTTTCACTCCATCTTTCTACCTCCAATTTGGTCTCCCACTTCTCCTCGTTCCTTCCACCTCTGACATATATATCATATAGGTCAATCTTTCCTCACTCATTGTCTCCATGTGACCAAAACAATTCAAAACACCCTTTTACGCTCCCTTAACCAGACTCTTTTCATTAACATCTCTCATACCTTCTCATTACTTACTCGATCAAACCACCTCATACCACATATTGTCCTCAAATATCTCATTTCCATTACATCCACCTTCCTCCGGACAACTCTATCTATAGCCCACGCCTCGCAACCATATAACATTGTTAGAATCGCTATTCTTTCAAACATACCCGTTTTTTCTTTCCGAGATAATGTTCTCGAGTTGCACACATTCTTAACGCTCCCAGAACTTTCGTCCCTTCCCCCACCCTATGATTCACTTCCGCTTCCATGGTTCCATGGTTCCATCCGCTGCTAAATGCACTCCAAGATATCTAAAACTCTTCAATTCCTCCAGTTTTTCTCTATTCAAGCTTACCTCCCAATTGATCTCTCCCCCAACCATACTGTGCATAATAACCTTGCTCACATTCACGTTTACTCTCATCTTTCTTCTTTCAGACACTTTACCAAGCTAAGTCACCTGCTTCTGCAGTTTCTCACATGAATCAGCCACCAGCGGTGAATCATCAGCGAACAACAACTGACTTACTTCCCCAGCTCACTCATTCACAACAGACTGCCTACTTGCCCCTCTTTCCAAAACTCTTGCATTCACCTCCCTAACAACCCAATCCATAAACAAATCAATCAACCATGGAGACATCACACACCCCTGCCGCAAACCAACATTAACTGAGAACCAATCACTTTCCTCTCTTCCGACACGTACACATGCCTTACATCCTCGATAAAAACTTTAAACTTCGTCTAATATCTTGCCTCCCACACTATATATTCTTAATACATTACACAAATCATCTCTATCAACTATCATATGCCTTCTCCAGATCCATAAATGCTATATACAAATCCATTTGCTTTTCTAAATATTTGTTACTTACATTCTTCAAAGCAAACTCCTGATCTACACATCCTCTACCACTTCTGAAACCACACAGCTGTTCCACAATATGATGCTCTGTGCATGCCTTCACCCTCTCAATCAATACCCGACTGTATAATTTCCCAGGAATACTTAACAAACTTATACTTCTGTAATTTGAGCACTCACTTTTATCCCCTTTGAATTTGTACAGTGGCATTAAGCAAGCATTTCGATAATTCTTAAGAACATCACCATGAGTCATACATACAAATATAACCTTACCAACCAGTCAACAATACAGTCACCGCATTTTTTAATAAATTCTACTGCAATACCCTCCAAACCCTCTGCTTTGCCTTTCATCTTCCGCAAATCTTTTACTACCTCTTCTCCGTTTACCAAATAATTCTCCCTAACAATCTCACTTTGCAAATATCCTCGACCAAAACATGCTATATATGCCACTCTATCATCAAACACATTCAAAAAACCTTGAAAATACTCATTGTATGTCCTTTCCACATCACCACTACTTGCTATCCTTTCCCCATTATCCCCCTTCACTCAAGTTCCCATTTTTCCCCTATCCCACTGACTTTATTTACCTCCTTCCAAAACATCTTTTTATTCTAGCTAAGATCTACTCATACTCTCTCACCCCAAATGTCATTTACCCTTTTTTTCACCTCTTGCACCTTTCTCTTGATCTCCTGCCTTTTTCTTTTATACATCTCCCACTCGTTTGCATTATAACCTGCAAAAATCGTCCAAATGCCTCTCTTTTTCTTTCACTAATAATCTTACTTCTTCATCCCACCACTCACTACCCTGTCTAATATGACCACCTCCCACGCTTTTCATCCCTCAAGCATCTTTTGCGCAAGCCATCACTGCGTCCCTAAATACATCCCATTCCTCCCCCACTCCCCTTAGGTCCTTCGTTCTAACCTTTTTCCATTCTGTACTCAGTCTACCCAGGTACTTCCTCACACAAGTCTCCTTCCTAAGCTCACTTACTCTCACCAGTCTCTTCACCCCAACATTCTCTCCCTTTTTCTGAATACCTCTACAAATCTACATCTTTGCCTCCACAAGATAATGATCAGACACCCCTCCAGTTGCACCGCTCAGCACATTAACATCCAAGTCTCTCTTTCGCGCGCCTATCAATTAACACGTAATCCAATAACCCTCTCTGGCCATGTCTCCTACTTACATACGTATACTTATATACACTTCACTTTTTAAACCAGGTATTCCCAATCACCAGCCTTTTTTCAGCACAAAAATATACAAGCTCTTCACCATTTCCATTTACATCACTGAACACCCTATGTACACCAATTATTCCTTCAACTGTCACATTACTCACCCTTGCATTCAAATCACCCATCACTATAACCCGGTCTCGTGCATCAAAACTACTAACACACTAACTCAGCTGCTCCCAATATATATATATATATATATATATATATATATATATATATATATATATATATATATATATCTTTCTTTTAAACTATTCGCCATTTCCCGCGTTAGCGAGGTAGCGTTAAGAACAGAGGACTGGGCCTTTTTTGGAATATCCTCACCTGGCCCCCTCTGTTCCTTCTTTTGGAAAAAAAAAAAAAAAAAAAAAAAAAAAAAAGAGAGGGGAGGATTTCCAGCCCCCCGCTCCCTCCCCTTTTAGTCGCCTTCTACGACACGCAGGGAATACGTGGGAAGTATTCTTAATCCCCTATCCCCAGGGATAATATATATATATATATATATATATATATATATATATATATATATATATATATATATTATATAATTTGCTTTGTCGCTGGCTCCCGCGTCTACGAGGTAGCGCAAGCAAACAGACGATAGAAATGGCCCAACCCACAACCATACACATGTATATACATACACGTCCACATACGCAAATATACATACCTATACATCTCAATGTACACATATATGTACACACACCGACATATACATATATACACATGTACATAATTCATACTGTCTGCCTTTATTTATTCCCATCGCCACCTCGCCACACATGGGATAACATCCCCCTCCCCCCTCATGTGTGCGAGGTAGCGCTAGGAAAAGACAACAAAGGCCCCATTCGTTCACACTCAGTCTCTAGCTGTCATGTAATAATGTCCGAAACCATAGCTCCCTTTCCACATCCAGGCCCCACAGAACTTTCCATGGTTTACCCCGGACGCTTCACATGCCCTGATTCAATCCATTGACAGCACGTCGACCCCGGTATACCACATCGATCCAATTCACTCTATTCCTTGCCCGCCTTTCACCCCCTGCATATTCATTACCCGATCACTCAAAATCTTTTTCATTCCATCTTTCCACCTCCATTATATATATATATATATATATATATATATATATATATATATATATATATATATATATATATATTGTTACGAACATGTGTGTGTGTCCTCGTGTATGCTGTTGTATCTATTTCTCATCAGGGCGAGGAGTGATGCCTGAGGCTGGCTCGGAGTTTCTGTCCACCCAGCATTCTACGAGAGTGTGACTACGCCGAGTCTCTGGGACCCTCCAACCAATAAGAACTGTATATATTTCCATAGCCAATCAAAATGTAAGGTTGTATAGCAGCAAGGGTGAACGCTTGACTTCTTGTACCCACTACACCCGCTGAGATTTGATTCCTCTCTCTCTAGCCCAGCGAGGTGGGTGGTGTCCCCTGCTGTAAACCTGTAACCCTGTAAGCCTGTAAACCTGTAAGCCTGTAAGTCCTGCTGTGCTATAAGCCGTTACTGCTATAAGCCCGTTACCCGAGTGCTGTGCAACCAGCCCGTTACCCGAGTGATGTTCTATAAGCCCGTTACTACTGTGTCACGTCAGGTTTAGCTAAGTGTTTACTGTGTTCCATCAGGTTTAGATAAGTGTGACGATGATGTTCATTGTGTCACGTCAAGCGTAACTAAGTGTCACAAGAAAGAGAATTCCTGGCTTGAAATCTTATCTGGAATGTTATCTCATGTTCAATATTAAACTCACTTTCAGTGTTAACGTAATGTTTCATGCTTTATTTATGTGCCTATCTTTGTACACTTGAATTCTTTCATTATATGTAGATTTAATGTAATGCTGGTCTTTAATTCAATCCCATAACTTTATTATTGTATTATCCCGTTGTGAAACAACAAATCTATAACATCCTTGCAAGACAAGGATCAGTAGTATTTGTAACATATATGTTACTGGTGACCTTGCCTGAATAAGTGTTGAGTTCGTAACATATGAATTGGAGACCTTGCCAGGATATTTCTTGCCTTAACGGAATCTCTTTCCTTTTCGTTAATCATGCCGTTGACCAGCAACGCTGACGTTGACCAGTTCTGTGGATCTGAGCCCTCTCACGAGGACATCAAATCTTTAACAAAGCATGAGTTGAAGCTTGCTGCAAATAGGTTGAAATTGAATTATGACCGGAAAGCTAGTAAAGTACAGTTGGAGACCATAGTCATAAATTATTTGCTAGTGAACAGATAGTAGATGCTGCGCCTGATGTTGAAATTAGTGTCGATAATACTGCTCCATCAGTGACGTCGGCCGAAGCCTCGATCCCTCCCCATATCCCTAGTGATGTTAATGTTGATCCCGAATACTGGCGAATTCAACTAGAGATAGCTAAGATCAATGCCGAAATGCAAAAGGAGAGGATCGCCCTCGAACGTGAAAAACTTAGACTTAACGCTTCACCATCAGGACCAGTGTCATCTCGGTTGGGAGACTTACATCTCGTACCTAAGTTCGATGAAAATAATGTGGCTTCCTTTTTCCTTAAATTTGAACAGACTGCCCGTGACTGCTCTCGGCCGAAGTCAGCCTGGGTGACAGTTTTGCGGCCCCTCCTTTTTGGCAAAGCTGAATCCACATACACCGCTTTGAACGATGACCAGTGTGGTGATTATGAGGTCGTTAAGCAAGCAGTGATAAATTCTTATCATTTAAGTCCGGAAGCACACCGACTCAGATTTCGAACTAAGCATAAGCGCCCTGATCAACCCTACCTAGATCACTTATGTGAGAAGTACAAGTCAGGCGCGCAGTGGGTTTCTCCGCGGGAGCTTATATCGATGCTGAATCGATCCTGAAACTATTTGTGTTCGAGGAATGTAAGGACAGTCTACCTCGTGATGTACGGCAGTACGTAATAACTAAATCAGCGAAGGATTTTGAGGAGGCTGGGAAACTAGCAGATGAGTACATGTTAGATGTCAAACTTGACGCGGGCAGGCGTTCAAAGGGGTACGACGGCAGAGGGAGGACCAATGGTCATGTAATCCTACCTGAATCTGCTACCTTGCCGGTAACTCATAAAAGTCAGGGGAAATACCCCAACAGAGTTAAGAGTTGTCTTTATTGTGGCAAGGCTGGGCACCAGGTGAGGGATTGCTGGGCTCGAGTGAAGGAATCCAGAGATTCTACCAAGAGTAGATCGGTGAATCTCGTCTCAACTTTAGGGCCACTTAGTAAAGTAGGTGAGGCTGTCCCTACTCTTAGGAAAAAGAGGGGTTGCGAGAGTATTAATCAATCCGTAATCAAGGATCCGTTCTGTGGGAACTACAATGCGTTCCTGTCTGAGGGCTATGTTAGTAGATGTGGTGTGCGACGAAAAGTGACCGTATTATGGGATTCTGGTGCGCTACAGTCCCTGATGTTGGATGGCTTGGTTCTGCAAGGAGAGTTTGGAGACCGAGTCTTGCTAGATGGACTGTCGGGTCCCAAGGAAGCTCCACTAGTCGATGTGAGGGTAGAAACAGATCTCTTCACGGGCCATGCTCTCATAGGGGTTGTAGATAGGTTACCTGTCTCAGGTGAGGACTTTGTGTTTGGCAGTGACCTAGCGGGTGGGAAGATGAACCCAATACCGGTGTTGCCTACGGGCCCGGTGGAGTTCACAGAGGCAGTGCAGCTTGAGGAAGAAGTACCACAGTTAGTCTCCAACCACGATGATGCCAGGTCTATGACAGCTGGCACGGCAGGCCGTGTGCCTGAGGACATAGCCGTTGAAACGGAGGAAGTGAATACCAGCGAGAGGAGGCTGTGTGATACCCTCTCCCCTGGTGAAGACTCCGTTGAAACGCAGGAAGTTAAGACTCTCCCCCCGACTGAGACCAACGAGAGGAAGCTTTGTGATACCCTCTCCCCTGGTGTAGCCTCCGTTGAGACAGTGGACTTAAAGACTCTTCATGAGAGTGAGGCCAGCGAGAGGAAGCTGTGTGATACCCTCTCCCCTGGTGTAGCCTCCGTTGAGACGGCGGACTTAAAGACTCTTCATGAGACAGGCCAGCGAGAGGAAGCGGTGTGATACCCTCTCCCCTGGTGTAGCCTCCGTTGAGACAGTGGACTTAAAGACTCTTCATGAGAGTGAGTCTAGTGAGAGGGAGCTGTGTGATACCCTCTCCCCTGGTGTAGACTCCGTTAAGACGGAGGAAGTGAAGTCTCTCCCTACGAATGAGTCTAGTGAGAGGGAGTTCTGTGATACCCTCTCCCCTGGTGTAGACTCCGTTGAGACTGAGGATTTGTCTCATGCTCAATCAAGAGAGAAGACTCTCCGTAAGGATGAAATTAGTGAGGAGAAGCTGTGTGATACCTACTGTGCTAGTTTCGAGTCCGTGCGAGAGTCAGTGGGTGAGACTGAGGATTTGTCTCGAGCCCATTCAAAAGAGACTCAGGAAGGAAGGACGATATGGCCTGACAAACGATCTCGTTTGAGAAGGTTTGAGGCGGGCGACGAGGTGTTGCTTCAACCACCGCAGCCAGGTCAACCCTTGGCTGCCCGTTTTCAGGGCCCCTACACCATTATCCGGAGTGTAGGAGTCTCAAATTACCTTGTCTCTACCCCCGATAGGCGCAGAGGTCGGAGATTATGCCACGTCAACATGCTTAAGCCATATTTCAGGCGTGATCCTCCCCCCTTGGAACCGAAGGTGCCAGTCTGCATCATCCAACGTCCAGCGGTAGCCGTGTGTGACGAAGTCGACGACGTAGCTGCGAGTGCCTCGGAAGCCTGGGAACCGGACGGAGGCGCGAACGGGAAGTGGGAGACCAAACTTTCGCATCTACCGGAAGATCAACGTGTGCAAATATCCGCCTTGTTGTCAAAACACCCGGAGGTTTTTCGAAACACACCTAGACAGACCTCGCTCGCAACCCATGATGTGGACGTGGAAGCAGCCCGACCTGTTAAATTGGCTCCGTACCGGGTGAGCCCACAACGACAGGCCATCCTTCGCACTGAGGTGAACTATATGCTTGAGCACATATATATATATATATATATATATATATATATATATATATATATATATATATATATATATATATATATATATATATATATATATATATGTCAACCCCAGTATACCACATCGATCCAATTCACTCTATTCCTTGCCCTCCTTTCACCCTCCTGCATGTTCAGGCCCCGATCACACAAAATCTTTTTCACTCCATCTTTCCACCTCCAATTTGGTCTCCCACTTCTCCTGGTTCCCTCCACCTCCGACACATATATCTTCTTGGTCTATCTTTCCTCACTCATTCTCTCCATGTGCCCAAACCATTTCAAAACACCCTCTTCTGCTCTCTCAACCACGCTCTTTTTATTTCCACACATCTCTCTTACTCTTACGTTACTTACTCGATCAAACCACCTCACGCCACACATTGTCCTCAAACATCTCATTTCCAGCACATCCATCCTCCTGCGCACAACTCTATCCATAGCTCACGCCTCGCAACCATACAACATTGTTGGAACCACTATTCCTTCAAACATACTGATTTTTGCTTTCCGAGATAATTTTCTCGACTTCAACACATTCTTCAAGGTTTCCAGAATTTTCGCCCCCAACCCAACACTATGATCCACTTCCGCTTCCATGGTTCCATCCGCTGCCAGATCCACTCCCAAATATCTAGAACACTTTACTTCCTCCAGCTTTTCTCCATTCAAACTTACCTCCCAATTGACTTGACCCTCAACCATACTGTACCTAATAATCTTGCTGTTATTCACATATACTCTTAACTTTCTTCTTTCACACACTTTACCAATCTCAGTCACCAGCTTCTGCAGTTTCTCACATGAATCAGCCACCAGCGCTGTATCATCAGCGAACAACAACTGACTCACTTCCCAAGCTCTCTCATCCCCAACAGACTTCATACTTGCCCCTCTTTCCAAAACTCTTGCATTCACCTCCCTAACAACCCCATCCATAAACAAATTAAACAACCATGGAGACATCACACACCCCTGCCGCAAGCCTACATTCACTGAGAACCAATCACTTTACTCTCTTCCTACACTTACACATGCCTTACATCCTCGATAAAAACTTTTCACTGCTTCTAACAACTTGCCTCCCACACCATATATTCTTAATACCTTCCACAGATCATCTCTGTCAACTCTATCATATGCCTTCTCCATATCCATAAATGCTACATACAGTTCCATTAGCTTTTCTAAGTATTTCTCACATACATTCTTCAAAGCAAGCACCTGATCCACACATCCTCTACCACTTCTGAAACCACACTGCTCTTCCCCAATCTGATGCTCTGTACAGGCCTTCACCCTCTCAATCAATACCCTCCCATATAATTTACCAGGAATACTCAACAAACTTATACCTCTGTAATTTGACCATTCACTCTTATCCCCTTTGCCTTTGTACAATGGCACTATGCACGCATTCCGCCAATCCTCAGGCACCTCACCATGAGTCATACATACATTAAATAACCTTACCAACCAGTCAATAATACAGTCACCCCCTTTTTTAATAAATTCCACTGCAATACCATCCAAACCTGCTGCCTTGCCGGCTTTCATCTTCCGCAAAGCTTTTACTACCTCTTCTCTGTTTACCAAATCATTTTCCCTAACCCTCTCACTCTGCACACCACCTCGACCAAAACACCCTATATCTGCCACTCTATCATCAAACATATTCAACAAACCTTCAAAATACTCACTCCATCTCCTTCTCACATCACCACTACTTGTTATCACCTCCCCATTTGCGCTCTTCACTGAAGTTCCCATTTGCTCCCTTGTCTTACACACTTTATTTACCTCCTTCCAGAACATCTTTTTATTCTCCCTAAAATTTAATGATACTCTCTCACCCCAACTCTCATTTCCCTCTTTTTCACCTCTTGCACCTTTCTCTTGACATCCTGTCTCTTTCTTTTATACGTCTCCCACTCAATTGCATTTTTTCCCTGCACAAATTGTCCAAATGCCTCTCTCTTCTCTTTAGCTAATAATCTTACCTCTTCATCCCACCACTCACTACCCTTTCTAATCATCCCACCTCCCACTCTTCTCATGCCACAAGCACTTCTGCGCAATCCATCACTGATTCCCTAAATACATCCCATTCCTTCCCCACTCCCCTTACTTCCATTGTTCTCACTTTTTTCCATTCTGTACTCAGTCTCTCCTGGTACTTCCTCAACCAAGTCTCCTTCCCAAGCTCACTTACTCTCACCACCCTCTTCACTCCAACATTCAATCTTTTCTGAAAACCCATACAAATCTTCACCTTAGCCTCCACAAGATAATGGTCAGACATCCCTCCAGTTGCACCTCTCAGCACATTAACATCCAAAAGTCTCTCTTTCGCGCGCCTGTCAATTAACACGTAATCCAATAACGCTCTTTGGCCATCTCTCCCACTTACATACGTATACTTATGTATATCTCGCTTTTTAAACCAGGTATTCCCAATCACCAGTCCTTTATCAGCACATAAATCTACAAGCTCTTCACCATTTCCATTTACAACACTGAACATCCCATGTATACCAATTATTCCCTCAACAGCCACATTACTCACCTTTGCATTCAAATCATCCATCACTATAACCCGGTCTCGTGCATCAAATCCTCTAACACACTCATTCAGCTGCTCCCAAAACACTTGCCTGTCATGATCTTTCTTCTCATTCCCAGGTGCATATGCACCAATAATCACCCATCTCTCTCCATCAACTTTCAGTTTTACCCATATTAATCGAGAATTTACTTTCTTACATTCTATCACATACTCCCACAACTCCTGTTTCAGGAGTACTGCTACTCCTTCCCTTGCTCTTGTCCTCTCACTAACCCCTGACTTTACTCCCAAGACATTCCCAAACCACTCTCCCCCTTTACCCTTGAGCTTCGTTTCACTCAGAGCCAAAACATCCAGGTTCCTTTCCTCAAACATACTACCTATCTCTCCTTTTTTCACATCTTGGTTACATCCACACCCATTTAGACACCCCAGTCTGAGCCTTCGAGGAGGATGAGCACTCCACGCATGACTCCTTATTCTGTTTCCCATTTTAGAAAGTTAAAAAAATACAAGGAGGGGAGGATTTCTGGCCCCCCGCTCCCGTCCCCTCTAGTCGCCTTCTACGACACGCGAGGAATGCGTGGGAAGTATTCTTTCACCCCTATCCCCAGGGATAATATATATATATATATATATATATATATATATATATATATATATATATATATATATATATATATATATATATATATATATATATATATATATATATATATATATATATATATATATATATATATATATACCCATATACATATACATACACATACATACGCACATATACACACACACACACATATATATATATATATATATATATATATATATATATATATATATATATATATATATATATATATATACATATGAAAAATGTAAGAAATAATTTAGAAACTGAAACTTCTGGCTTGAAATGAAATGAAAAAATGAAAGTCACGTTATGGTTCAACCTCGCCAGGTGGTAGAGTGTCCCGCAGTGTATCGAGACAGACTTCCCAAGAAATTTTTTAAAGGGGAAGTAAATGTCTATAGTTGTGTTACTGGAGTGATAGTTTTCATACATGGTGCTTTGACAAGAAAATAGTGAAACTGGAAAAAAAATTAGACATTGAAGATACAGTGGTTAAATTGATGAGAACTACTATTGGCGTTTGTGTAGATATATTATACATTTTCCCTTTTCCATATATATATATATATATATATATATATATATATATATATATATATATATATATATATATATATATATATATATATATATATATACATATATATATATATATATATATATATATATATATATATATATATATATTATATTTATTTATTTATTATACTTTGACACTGTCTCCCAGGTTAGTGAGGTAGCGCAGGGAAACAAATGAAAGAATGGCCCAACCCACCCACATACACATGTATATACCTACACGTCCACGCACGCAAATATACATGCCTATACATTTCAGCGTATACATACATATACATACACAGACTTATACATATATACACATGTACATATTCATGTATGCTGCCTTCATCAATTTCTGCTGCTACCCCGCCACAAATGAAATGACACCCAACTCCCCCTGTGTGCGCATGAGGTACCGCCAGGAAGAGACAACAAAGGCATCATTCGTTCACTCTCAATCTCTAGCTCTCATGTGTATTGCACCAAAACCAAAGCTTCCTTTCCACATCCAGGCCCCACAAAACTTTCCATGATGTATCCCAGATGCTTCACATATCCTGGTTCAATCCACTGACAGGTCGTCGACCGCGGTATACCACATCGTTTCAATTCACTCTATTCCCCGCACGCCTCTCACCCTCCTGTATGCTCAAGCCCCGATCGCTCAAAATCTTTTTCACTCCATCCTCCCACCAACAATTTGGTCTCCCACTTCTCCTCGTTCCCTCCACCTCTGACACATATATCCCCTTTGTCAATCTTTCCCCACTTATTGTATCCATGTGACCAAACCATTTCAATACACCCTGTTCTGCTCTCTCAACTACACTCTTTTTATTACCACACGTCTCTCTTACCCTTTCATTACTTACTTGATCAAACCAACTCATGCCACATATTGTCCTCAAACATCTCATTTCCAACACATCCACCCTCCTCCGCACAACCTTATCTATTGCCCATGCCTCACAACCATGTAACATTGTTGGAACCACTATTCCTTCAAACATACCCATTTTTGCTCCGAGATAAAGTTCTTGCCTTGCACACATTCTTCAATGCTCCCAGAACCTTTGCTCCCTCCCCCACCCTGTGACCCACCTCTGCTTCCATGGTTCATTCCACTGTCAAATTTACTCCCTAATATCTAAAACACTTCACTTCCTTCAGTTTTTTTCCATTCAAACTTACCTCCCAATTTACTCATCCCTCAACCCTACTGAACCTAGTAACCTTGCTCTTATTCACATTTACTCTCAGCTTTCTTCTTTCACACACCTCTGTAGTTTCTCACCCGAATCAGCCACCACCACTGTATCATCAGCGAACAACAATTGTCTCCTTGCTCTACCTTGCTACTGGGAGAGACAGCGACAACATATAATAAGATAGTTATAAATCATTCTTTTTTCAGACTATTTGCCGTTTCCTTCGTTAGCGAGGTAGCGTTAAGAACAGAGGACTGTTCCTTCTTTTGGAAAAATTAAAAAAAAAAGGAATATATATATATATATATATATATATATATATATATATATATATATATATATATATATATATATATATATATATATATATATTTTTATTATTATTTTTATTATACTTTGTCGCTGTCTCCCGCGTTTGCGAGGTAGCGCAAGGAAACAGACGAAAGAAATGGCCCAACCACCCCCCCCCCCATACACATGTATATACATACGTCCACACACGCAAATATACATACCTACACAGCTTTCCATGGTTTACCCCAGACGCTTCACATGCCTTGATTCAATCCACTGACAGCACGTCAACCCCTGTATACCACATCGCTCCAATTCACTCTATTCCTTGCCCTCCTTTCACCCTCCTGCATGTTCAGGCCCCGATCACACAAAATCCTTTTCACTCCATCTTTCCACCTCCAATTTGGTCTCCCTCTTCTCCTCGTTCCCTCCACCTCCGACACATATATCCTCTTGGTCAATCTTTCCTCACTCATTCTCTCCATGTGCCCAAACCATTTCAAAACACCCTCTTCTGCTCTCTCAACCACGCTCTTTTTATTTCCACACATCTCTCTTACCCTTACGTTACTTACTCGATCAAACCACCTCACACCACACACTGTCCTCAAACATCTCATTTCCAGCACATCCATCCTCCTGCGCACAACTCTATCCATAGCCCACGCCTCGCAACCATACAACATTGTTGGAACCACTATTCCTTCAAACATACCCATTTTTGCTTTCCGAGATAATGTTCTCGACTTCCACACATTTTTCAAGGCTCCCAAAATTTTCGCCCCCTCCCCCACCCTATGATCCACTTCCGCTTCCATGGTTCCATCCGCTGACAGATCCACTCCCAGATATCTAAAACACTTCACTTCCTCCAGTTTTTCTCCATTCAAACTCACCTCCCAATTGACTTGACCCTCAACCCTACTGTACCTAATAACCTTGCTCTTATTCACATTTACTCTTAACTTTCTTCTTCCACACACTTTACCAAACTCCGTCACCAGCTTCTGCAGTTTCTCACATGAATCCGCCACCAGCGCTGTATCATCAGCGAACAACAACTGACTCACTTCCCAAGCTCTCTCATCCCCAACAGACTTCATACTTGCCCCTCTTTCCAAGACTCTTGCATTTACCTCCCTAACAACCCCATCCATAAACAAATTAAACAACCATGGAGACATCACACACCCCTGCCGCAAACCTACATTCACTGAGAACCAATCACTTTCCTCTCTTCCTACACGTACACATGCCTTACATCCTCGATAAAAACTTTTCACTGCTTCTAACAACTTGCCTCCCACACCATATATTCTTAATACCTTCCACAGAGCATCTCTATCAACTCTATCATATGCCTTCTCCAGATCCATGAATGCTACATACAAATCCATTTGCTTTTCTAAGTATTTCTCACATACATTCTTCAAAGCAAACACCTGATCCACACATCCTCTACCACTTCTGAAACCACACTGCTCTTCCCCAATCTGATGCTCTGTACCTGCCTTCACCCTCTCAATCAATACCCTCCCATATAATTTACCAGGAATACTCAACAAACTTATACCTCTGTAATTTGAGCACTCACTCTTATCCCCTTTGCCTTTGTACAATGGCACTATGCACGCATTCCGCCAATCCTCAGGCACCTCACCATGAGTCATACATACATTAAATAACCTTACCAACCAGTCAACAATACAGTCACCCCCTTTTTTAATAAATTCCACTGCAATACCATCCAAACCTGCTGCCTTACCGGCTTTCATCTTCCGCAAAGCTTTTACTACCTCTTCTCTGTTTACCAAATCATTTTCCCTAACCCCCTCACTTTGCACACCACCTCGACCCAAACACCCTATATCTGCCACTCTGTCATCAGACACATTCAACAAACCTTCAAAATACTCATTCCATCTCCTTCTCACATCACCACTACTTGTTATCACCTCCCCATTTGCGCTCTTCACTGAAGTTCCCATATATATATATATATATATATATATATATATATATATATATATATATATATATATATATATATATATATATATATATATATATATATATATATATATAATAATATATATATATATATATATATATATTATTTTTTTTTCTTAATTATACTTTGTCGCTGTCTCCCGCGTTTGCGAGGTAGCGCAAGGAAACAGACGAAAGAAATGGCCCAGCCCCCCCCCCATACACATGTATATACATACGTCCACACACGCAAATATACATACCTACAGAGCTTTCTATGGTTTACCCAAACGCTTCACATGCCTTGATTCAATCCACTGACAGCACGTCAACCCCGGTATACCACATCGCTCCAATTCACTCTATTCCTTGCCCTCCTTTCACCCTCCTGAATGTTGAGGCCCCGATCACACAAAATCTTTTTCACTCCATCTTTCCACCTCCAATTTGGTCTCCCTCTTCTCCTCGTTCCCTCCACCTCCGACACATATATCCTCTTGCTCAATCTTTCCTCACTCATTCTCTCCATGTGCCCAAACCACTTCAAAACACCTTCTTCTGCTCTCTCAACCACGCTCTTTTTATTTCCACACATCTCTCTTACCCTTACGTTACTCACTCGATCAAACCACCTCACACCACACATTGTCCTCAAACATCTCATTTCCAGCACATCCATCCTCCTGCGCACAACTCTATCCATAGCCCACGCCTCGCAACCATACAACATTGTTGGAACCACTATTCCTTCAAACATACCCATTTTTGCTTTCCGAGATAATGTTCTCGACTCCCACACATTCTTCAAGGCCCCCAGAATTTTCGCCCCCTCCCCCACCCTATGATCCACTTCCGCTTCCATGGTTCCATCCGCTGCCAGATCCACTCCCAGATATCTAAAACACTTCACTTCCTCCAGTTTTTCTCCATTCAAACTCACCTCCCAATTGACTTGACCCTCAACCCTACTGTACCTAATAACCTTGCTCTTATTCACATTTGCTCTTAACTTTCTTCTTCCACACACTTTACCAATCTCAGTCACCAGCTTCTGCAGTTTCTCACATGAATCAGCCACCAGCGCTGTATCATCAGTGAACAACAACTGACTCACTTCCCAAGCTCTCTCATCCCCAACAGACTTCATACTTGCCCCTCTTTCCAAAACTCTTGCATTTACCTCCCTAACAACCCCATCCATAAACAAATTAAACAACCATGGAGACATCACACACCCCTGCCGCAAACCTACATTCACTGAGAACCAATCACTTTCCTCTCTTCCTACACGTACACATGCCTTACATCCTCGATAAAAACTTTTCACTGCTTCTAACAACTTTCCTCCCACACCATATATTCTTAATACCTTCCACAGAGCATCTCTATCAACTCTATCATATGCCTTCTCCAGATCCATAAATGCTACATACAAATCCATTTGCTTTTCTAAGTATTTCTCACATACATTCTTCAAAGCAAATACCTGATCCACACATCCTCTACCACTTCTGAAACCACACTGCTCTTCCCCAATCTGATGCTCTGTACGTGCCTTCACCCTCTCAATCAATACCCTCCCATACAATTTACCAGGAATACTCAACAAACTTATACCTCTATAATATGAGCACTCACTCTTATCCCCTTTGCCTTTGTACAATGGCACTATGCACGCATTCCGCCAATACTCAGGCACCTCACCATGAGTCATACATACATTAAATAACCTTACCAACCAGTCAACAATACAGTCACCCCAATTTTTAATGAATTCCACTGCAATACCATCCAAACCTACTGCCTTGCCGGCTTTCATCTTCCGCAAAGCTTTCACTACCTCTTCTCTGTTTAACAAATCATTTTCCCTAACCCTCTCACTTTGCACACCACCTCGACCAAAACACCCTATATCTGCCACTCTAGCAACAAACACATTCAACAAACCTTTAAAATACTCACTCCATCTCCTTCTCATATAACCACTACTTGTTATCACCTCCCCATTTGCGCCCTTCACTGAAGTTCCCATTTGCTCCCTTGTCTTACGCACTTTATCTACCTCCTTCCAGAACATCTTTTTATTCTCCCTAAAATTTAATGATACTCTCTCACCCCAAATCTCATTTGCCCTTTTTTTCACCTCATGTACCTTTCTCTTGACCTCCTGTCTCTTTCTTTTATACATCTCCCACTCAATTGAATTTTTTACCTGCAAAAATCGTCCAAATGCCTCTCTCTTCTCTTTCACTAATACTCTTACTTCTTCATCCCACCACTCACTACCCTTTCTAATCAACCCACCTCCCACTCTTCTCATGCCACAAGCATCTTTTGCGCAATCCATCACTGATTCCCTAATTACATCCCATTCCTCCCCCACTCCCCTTACTTCCATTGTTCACACCTTTCTCCATTCTGTACTCAGTCTCTCCTGGTACTTCCTCACACAGGTCTCCTTCCCAGGCTCACTTACTCTCACCACCCTCTTCACCCCAACATTCACTCTTCTGAAAACCCATACAAATCTTCACCTTAGCCTCCACAAGATAATGATCAGACATCCCTCCAGTTGCACCTCTGAGCACATTAACATCCAAAAGTCTCTCTTTCGCACGCCTGTCAATTAACACGTAATCCAATAACTCTCTCTGGCCATCTCTCCTACTTACATAAGTATACTTATGTATATCTCGCTTTTTAAACCAGGTATTCCCAATCATCAGTCCTTTTTCAGCGCATAAATCTACAACCTCTTCACCATTTCCATTTACTACACTGAACACCCCATGTATACCAATTATTCCCTCAACTGCCACATTACTCACCTTTGCATTCAAATCACCCATCACTAT
>NC_092239.1:47772706-47810206 GCF_036320965.1 Panulirus ornatus
GCTGGTGGCTGATTCATATGAGAAACTGCAGAAGCTGGTGACTCAGTTTGGTAAAGTGTGTGAAAGAAGAAAATTAAGAGTAAATGTGAATAAGAGTAAGGTTATTAGGTATAGTAAAGTTGAGGGTCAAGTCAATTGGGAGGTAAGTTTGAATGGACAAAAACTGGAGGAAGTGAAGTGTTTTAGATATCTGGTTGTGGATCTGACAGCGGATGGAACCATGGAAGCGGAAGTGAATCATAGGGTGGGGGAGGGGGCGAAAATTCTGGGAGCCTTGAAGAATATTTGGAAGTCGAGAACATTATCTCGGAAATCAAAAATGGGTATGTTTGAAGGAATAGTGGTTCCAACAATGTTGTATGGTTGCGAGGCGTGGGCTATGGATAGAGTTGTGCGCAGGAGGGGGGATGTGCTGGAAATAAGATGTTTCAGGACAATATGTGGTGTGAGGTGGTTTGATCGAGTAAGTAATGTAAGGGTAAGAAAGATGTGTGGAAGTAAAAAGAGCTTTGTTGAGAGAGCAGAAGGGGTGTTTTGAAATGGTTTGGTCACATGGAGATAATGAGTGAGGAAAGATTGACCAAGAGGATATATATGTCGGAGGTGGAGGGAGCGAGGTGAAGTGGGACAAAACTGGAGGTGGAAAGATGGAGTGAAAAAGATTTTGTGTGATCGGGGCCTGAACATGCAAGAGGGTGAAAGGCGTTCAAGGAATAGAGTGAATTGGAACGATGTGTTATACCGGGGTTGACGTGCTGTTAATGGATTGAAGCAGGGCATTTGAAGGGTCTGGGTTAAACCATGGAAAGTTGTGTGGGGCCTGGATGTGGAAAGGGAGCTGTGGTTTCAGGCATTATTGCATGACAGCTAGAGACTGAGTGTGAACGAATGGGGCCTTTGGTGTCTTTTCCTAGCGCTAACTCGCACACATGAGGGGAGGGGGATGGTATTCCATGTGTGGCGAGGTGGCGATGGGAATGAATAAAGGCAGACAGTGTGAATTGTGCACATGGGTATATAGGTATGTGTCTGTGTGTGTATATATATGTGTACATTGAGATGTATAGGTATGTATATTTGCGTGTGTGGACTTGTATGTATATACATATATATGGGGGTGGGTTGGGCCATTTCTTTCATCTGTTTCCTTGCGCTACTTCGCAAACGCGGGAGACAGCGACAAAGCAAAAAAATAAATAAATAAATGTATGACTCATGGTGAGGTACCTGAGGATTGGCGGAATGCGTGCATAGTGCCATTGTACAAAGGCAAAGGGGATAAGAGTGAGTGCTCAAATTACATAGGTATAAGTTTGTTGAGTATTCCTGGTAAATTATATGGGAGGGTATTGATTGAGAGGGTGAAGGCATGTACAGAGCATCAGATTGGGGAAGAGCAGTGTGGTTTCAGAAGTGGTAGAGGATGTGTGGATCAGGTGTTTGCTTTGAAGAATGTATGTGAGAAATACTTAGAAAAGCAAATGGATTTGTATGTAGCATTTATGGATCTGGAGAAGGCATATGATAGAGTTGATAGAGATGCTCTGTGGAAGGTATTAAGAATATATGGTGTGGGAGGAAAGTTGTTAGAAGCAGTGAAAAGTTTTTATCGAGGATGTAAGGCATGTGTATGTTTAGGAAGAGAGGAAAGTGATTGGTTCTCAGTGAATGTAGGTTTGCGGCAGGGGTGTGTGATGTCTCCATGATTGTTTAATTTGTTTATGGATGGGGTTGTTAGGGAGGTAAATGCAAGAGTTTTGGAAAGAGGTGCAAGTATGAAGTCTGTTGGGGATGAGAGAGCTTGGGAAGTGAGTCAGTTGTTGTTCGATGATGATACAGCGCTGGTGGCTGATTCATGTGAGAAACTGCAGAAGCTGGTGACTCAGTTTGGTAAAGTGTGTGAAAGAAGAAAATTAAGAGTAAATGTGAATAAGAGTAAGGTTATTAGGTATAGTAAAGTTGAGGGTCAAGTCAATTGGGAGGTGAGTTTGAATGGAGAAAAACTGGAGGAAGTGAAGTGTTTTAGATATCTGGGAGTGGATCTGGCAGCGGATGGAACCATGGAAGCGGAAGTGGATCATAGGGTGGGGGAGGGGGCGAAAGTTCTGGGGGCCTTGAAGAATGTGTGGAAGTCGAGAACATTATCTCGGAAAGCAAAAATGGGTATGTTTCAAGGAATAGTGGTTCCAAAAATGTTGTATGGTTGCGAGGCGTGGGCTATGGATGCAGTTGTGCGCAGGAGGATGGATGTGCTGGAAATGAGATGTTTGTGGACAATGTGTGGTGTGAGGTGGTTTGATCGAGTGAGTAACATAAGGGTAAGAGAGATGTGTGGAAATAAAAAGAGCGTGGTTGAGAGAGCAGAAGAGGGTGTTTTGAAGTGGTTTGGGCACATGGAGAGAATGAGTAAGGAAAGATTGACCAAGAGGATATATGTGTCGGAGGTGGAGGGAACGAGAAGAGGGAGACCAAATTGGAGGTGGAAAGATGGAGTGAAAAAGATTTTGTGTGATCGGGGCCTGAACATGCAGGAGGGTGAAAGGAGGGCAAGGAATGGAGTGAATTGGAGCGATGTGGTATACCGGGTTGATGTGCTGTCAGTGGATTGAATCAAGGCATGTGAAGCGTCTGGGGTAAACCATGGAAAGCTGTGTAGGTATGTATATTTGCGTGTGTGGACGTATGTATATACATGTGTATGGGGGGGGGGGCTGGGCCATTTCTTTCGTCTGTTTCCTTGCGCTACCTCGCAAACGCGGGAGACAGCGACAAAGTATAATAAATACAATAAATATTTAAATATATATATATGATAGACTTGATAGAGATGCTCTGTGGAAGGTATTAAGAATATATGGTGTGGGAGGCAAGTTGTTAGAAGCAGTGAAAAGTTTTTATCGAGGATGTAAGGCATGTGTACGTGTAGGAAGAGAGGAAAGTGATTGGTTCTCAGTGAATGTAGGTTTGCGGCAGGGGTGTGTGATGTCTCCATGGTTGTTTAATTTGTTTATGGATGGGGTTGTTAGGGAGGTGAATGCAAGAGTCTTGGAAAGAGGGGCAAGGATGAAGTCTGTTGGGGATGAGAGAGCTTGGGAAGTGAGTCAGTTGTTGTTCGCTGATGATACAGCGCTGGTGGCTGATTCATGTGAGAAACTGCAGAAGCTGGTGACTGAGTTTGGTAAGTGTGTGAAAGAAGAAAGTTAAGAGTAAATGTGAATAAGAGCAAGGTTATTAGGTACAGTAGGGTTGAGGGTCAAGTCAATTGGGAGGTGAGTTTGAATGGAGAAAAACTGGAGGAAGTGAAGTGTTTTAGATATCTGGGAGTGGATTTGGCAGCGGATGGAAACATGGAAGCGGAAGTGGATCATAGGGTGGGGGAGGGGGCGAAAATTCTGGGAGCCTTGAAGAATGTGTGGAAGTCGAGAACATTATCTCGGAAAGCAAAAATGGTTATGTTTGAAGGAATAGTGGTTCCAACAATGTTGTATGGTTGCGAGGCGTGGGCTATGGATAGAGTTGTGCGCAGGAGGATGGATGTGCTGGAAATGAGATGTTTGAGGACAATGTGTGGTGTGAGGTGGATTGATCGAGTAAGTAACGTAAGGGTAAGAGAGATGTGTGGAAATAAAAAGAGCGTGGTTGAGAGAGCAGAAGAGGGTGTCTTGAAATGGTTTGGTCACATGAAGAGAATGAGTGAGGAAAGATTGACCAAGAGGATATATGTGTCGGAGGTGGAGGTAACGAGGAGAAGAGGGATACCAAATTGGAGGTGGAAAAATGGAGTGAAAAAGATTTTCTGTGATCGGGGCCTGAACATGCAGGAGGGTGAAAGGAGGGCAAGGAATAGAGTGAATTGGAGCGATGTGGTATACCGGGGATGACGTGCTGTCAGTGGATTGAATCGGGGCATGTGAGGCGTCTGGGGTAAACCATGGAAAGCTGTGTAGGTATGTATATTTGCATGTGTGGACGTATGTATATACATGTGTATGGGGGTGGGTTGGGCCATTTCTTTCGTCTGTTTCCTTGCGCTACCTCGCAAATGCGGGAGACAGCGGCAAAAAAAAAAAAAAAAAAAAATATATATATATATATATATATATATATATATATATATATATATATATATATATATATATATATATAATATATATATATATATATATATATATATATATATATATATATATATATATATATATATATATATGTATATATATATATATATATATATATATATATATATATATATATATATATATATATATATATATATATATATATATATATTTTTTTTTTTTTTTTTTAAACTGTTCGCCCTTTCCCGCGTTAGCGAGGTAGCGTTAAGAACAGAGGACTTGGCCTAAAAGGGAATATCCTCACCTGGCTCCCTTCTCTGTTCCTTCTTTTGGAAAATTAAAAAAAGATTGAGAGGGGAGGATTTCCATCCCCCCGCTCCCTCCCCTTTTAGTCGCCTTCTACGACACGCAGGGAATACGTGGGAAGTATTCTTTCTCCCCTATCCCCAAGGGAGAATATAATATATATATATATATATATATATATATATATATATATATATATATATATATATATATATATATATATATATATATATTTTTTTTCTTTTTTTATACTTTGTCGCTGTCTCCCGCGTTTGCGAGGTAGCGCAAGGAAACAGACGAAAGAAATGTCCCAACCCACCCCCATACACATGTATATACATACGTCCACACACGCAAATATACATTCCTACACAGCTTTCCATGGTTTACCCCAGACGCTTCACATGCCTTGATTCAATCCACTGACAGCACGTCAACCCCGTTATACCACATCGCTCCAATTCACTCTATTCCTTGCCCTCCTTTCACCCTCCTGCATGTTCAGGCCCCGATCACACAAAATCTTTTTCACTCCATCTTTCCACCTCCAATTTGGTCTCCCTCTTCTCCTTGCTCACTCCACCTCCGACACATATATCCTCTTGGTCAATCTTTCCTCACTCATCCTCTCCATGTGCCCAAACCACTTCAAAGCACCCTCTTCTGCTCTCTCAACCACGCTCTTTTTATTTCCATATATATATATGTATATATATATATATATATATATATATATATATATATATATATATATATATATATATATATATATATATATATATATATATATATATATATATATATATATATATATAAAAATATATATATATATATATATATATATATATATATATATATATATATATATATATATATATATATATGTATATATATATATATATATTTCATTTTTCTCTCATTCAAACTATTCGCCATTTCCCGCTTTAGCGAGGTAACGTTAAGAACAGAGGACTGAGCCTTGGAGGGAATATCCTCACCTGGCCCCCTTCTCTGTTCCTTGTTTTGGAAAATTAAAAAAAAACGAGAGGGGAAGATTTCCAGCCCCCCGCTCCCTCCCCTTTTAGTCGCGTTCTACGACACACAGGGAATACGTGGGTAGTATTCTTTCTCCCCTATCCCCAGGGATAATATATATATATATATATATATATATATATATATATATATATATATATATTTTTTTTTTTTTTTTGCTCTGTCGCTGTCTCCCGCGTTTGCGAGGTAGCGCAAAGAAACAGACGAAAGAAATGGCCCAACCCACCCCCATACACATGTATATACATACGTCCACACACGCAAATATACATACCTACACAGCTTTCCATGGTTTACGCCAGACGCTTCACATGCCCTGATTCAATCCACTGACAGCACGTCAACCCCGGTATACCACATTGCTCCAGTTCACTCTATTCCTTGCCCTCCTTTCACCCTCCTTCATGTTCAGGCCCCGATCACACAAAATCTTTTTCACTCCATCTTTCCACCTCCAATTTGGTCTCCCTCTTCTCCTCGTTCCCTCCACCTCCGACCTATATATCCTCTTGGTCAATCTTTCCTCACTCATTCTCTTCATGTGCCCAAACCATTTCAAAACACCCTCTTCTGCTCTCTCAACCACGCTCTTTTTATTTCCACACATCTCTCTTACCCTTACGTTACTTACTCGATCAATCCACCTCACACCACACATTGTCTTCAAACATCTCATTTCCAGCACATCCATCCTCCTTCGCACCACTCTATCCATAGCCCACGCCTCACAACCATACAACATTTTTGGAACCACTATTCCTTCAAACATATACATTTTTGCTTTCCGAGATAATGTTCTCAACTTCCACACATTCTTCAAGGCTCCCAGAATTTTCGCCCCCTCCCCCACCCTATGATCCACTTCCGCTTCCATGGTTCCATCCGCTGCCAGATCCACTCTCAGATATCTAAAACACTTTACTTCCTCCAGTTTTTCTCCATTCAAACTCACCTCCCAGTTGACTTGACCCTCAACCATACTGTACCTAATAACCTTGCTCTTATTCACATTTACTCTTAACTTTCTTCTTTCACACACTTTACCAAACTCAGTCACCAGCTTCTGCAGTTTCTCACATGAATCAGCCACCAGCGCTGTATCATCAGCGAACAACAACTGACTCACTTCCCAAGCTCTCTCATCCCCAACAGACTTCATACTTGCCCCTCTTTCCAAAACTCTTGCATTCACCTCCCTAACAACCCCATCCATAAACAAATTAAACAACCATGGAGACATCACACACCCCTGCCGCAAACCTACATTCACTGAGAACCAATCACTTTCCTCTCTTCCTACATGTACACATGCCTTATATCCTCGATAAAAACGTTTCACTGCTTCTAAGAACTTGCCTCCCACACCATATATTCTTAATAACTTCCACAGAGCATCTCTATCAACTCTATCTTATGCCTTCTCCATATCCATAAATGCTACATACAAATCCATTTGCTTTTCTAAGTATTTCTCACATACATTCTTCAAAGCAAACACCTGATCCACACATCCTTTGCCACTTCTGAAACCACACTGCTCTTCCCCAATCTGATGCTCTGTACATGCCTTCACCCTCTCAAACAATATATACATATATATATATACTTTTTTTTTTTTTTGCTTTGTCGCTGTCTCCCGCGTTTGCGAGGTAGCGCATGGAAACAGACGAAAGAAATGGCCCAACCCACCCCCATACACATGTATATACATACGTCCACATACGCAAATATACATACTTACACAGCTTTCCATGGTTTACCCCAGACGCTTCACATGCCCTGATTCAATCCACTGACAGCACGTCAACCCCGGTATACCACATCGCTCCAATTCACTCTATTCCTTGCCCTCCTTTCACCCTCCTGCATGTTCAGGCCCCGATCACAAAAAATCTTTTTCACTCCATCTTTCCACCTCCAATTTGGTCTCCCTCTTCTCCTCGTTCCCTCCAATTCCGACCTATATATCCTCTTGGTCAATCTTTCCTCACTCATTCTCTCCATGTGCCCAAACCATTTCAAAACACCCTCTTCTGCTCTCTCAACCACGCTCTTTTTATTTCCACACATCTCTCTTTCCCTTACGTTACTTACTCGATCAAACCACCTCAAACCACACATTGTCCTCAAACATCTCAATTCCAGCACATCCATCCTCCTGCGCACAACTCTATCCATAGCCCACGTCTCGCAACCATACAACATTGTTGGAACCACTATTCCTTCAAACATACCCATTTTTGCTTTCCGAGATAATGTTCTCGACTTCCACACATTCTTCAAGGCTCCGAGAATTTTCGCCCCCTCCCCCACCCTATGATCCACTTCCGCTTCCATGGTTGCATCCGCTGCCAGATCCACTCCCAGATATCTAAAACACTTCACTTCCTCCAGTTTTTCTCCATTCAAACTCACCTCTCAATTGACTTGACCCTCAACCCTACTGTACCTAACAACCTTGCTCTTATTCACATTTACTCTTAACTTTCTTCTTTCACACACTTTACCAAACTCAGTCACCAGCTTCTGCAGTTTTCACATGAATCAGCCACCAGCGCTGTATCATCAGCGAACAACAACTGACACTTCCCAAGCTCTCTCATATAATGCTTTGACGTTGTCTCCCGCGTTAGCGAGGAAAGCGCAAGGAAACAGACGAAATAATGGCGCAACCCACCAACATAACCTTGTATATATATATATATATATATATATATATATATATATATATATATATATATATATATATATATATATATATATACACACGTTCGCACACTCAAATATACATACCTATACATCTCAGCGTATATATGTATAAACACACTCCTTTCCTTTCTGTAATCAGCCTCTCCTGGTCCTTCCTCACACATGTCTCCTTCACAAGCTCATTTACTCTCACCACTCTCTTCACCCTAACATAATCTCTTTTTTTCTGATAAAGGCTATATTTCTTCACCTTCGGCTCCACAAGATAATGATCAGATTTCACTCCATTTTTACCTCTCAGCACATTAACATCCAAAGGTCACTCTTTCGCGCGCCTATCAATTAACACGTAATAGAATGATGCTCTCTGGCCATCTCTCCTATTTACAAACGTATACCTATGTATATCTCTCTTGTTAAACCAGGTATTCCCAATTGCCAGTCCTCCTTCATCAGACAAATATAAAATCTCTTCAACATTTCCATATACAACACTGAACACCCTATGTACACCAATTATTCCTTCAACTGCCACATTATTCATCTTTGCGTGGAAATCACCTATCACTATAACCCGGTCTCGTGCATGAAAGCTGCTAACACACTCATTCAGCTGCTCCTAAAATACTTGCCTCTCATGATCTCTCTTTTCATGTTGCTTAAGTCTAGCAGAAAGACCTTTATTAGTCTGACCAACATAAGATTTATCACAGTTTTCACATGATACTTTATACATGTATTCAGGAGAATTTTCTGGTGAATTCTTGATT
Source organism: Panulirus ornatus (assembly GCF_036320965.1). NCBI lineage: Eukaryota > Metazoa > Arthropoda > Malacostraca > Decapoda > Palinuridae > Panulirus > Panulirus ornatus. The sequence goes on from NC_092239.1 coordinate 47,781,627, forward strand.
AAGATGTTCCTTATTGTATTACTGTTGCTAAAAGCAACATTTACATTAACGGATTTAAGGAACATGGGAAGTAAAGTAAAATTAGTATTATAAGGGACAACTAAAAGATTCTTGGTGTCAATGGTATGTTTGGGCTCAACTCTATAAAATGATTTATTTGCTAACTTAAGGGATTTATCAATGAAAGATCTAGGGTATTTTAACTTGGATCCATTAGAATATATCTTCTCAAACTCATCATCAATAAACTCTGGACTGCAAATACGTAATGCCCTAAGGAACATAGATAAAATGATGATACTTTAAATTTGTCATGTTGAGATGAGTAATAATGGATAGATGAGCATACATTGGTAAGCTTTCTGTACATGCTAAACTTAAACTTCTTTCCTTGCCTATGGATCATGCAATCTAAAAATGGTAACATTCCATTATTTTCATTTTCTACAGTAAATTGGATGGAAGGTACTAAATTGTTAAGTAAGGGGAGAAATATTTGTAGATTTTCATTTGTTGGCCAAACACAAAAAACATCATCTACATACCTAAACCAAATTGCATTAGAAGGTAAGATATCCTTCAGTAATCTTTTTTTTTTAAATTTCATATAAAGAATAGATCTCCATTGAACTGAAATACACAGTCTTTTATACACAATTTTATCAGTTCATTGAAAACAGACTTTGAAACAGGTAAATGAATATCATCCAAGACATCAAATAAATATCCTAAAGGGTCATCAACAGGAACTTTAGTGAAAAGTGAGGAAACATCAAAGCTAACTAATTTGAAATCAAAATAAACATTGATATTATTTAGCTTCTTGAGTAACTCTCCATTGTTCATGATATTAGAATATCTTACCCACTAAAGGGCTTAATAAAGAAACTAATCGTTTTTACATTTTATATGTGATGGAGCCTACTGAACTCACTTTAGGTCTTGCTGGAAAATTCTGTTTTTGTGTTTTGATAAGTTCATACATATATGGCAATGAAGGGGACAAAGATGACAAAATTTTTGTAAGAGAACCATTACCTTTCAAAAACAATTTCATTTCTTTATTAAAATGGGAATTAACTGATTCTAAGGGATTTTTACTGAGGTTAGAATATGTTGTGTCATCATTTAAAAGATCATTCATTTTAGATAAAGATACTTTTGTTTAAAATCACAAAAGTGATCTGCTTTAGTAATATGTATATCCTTGTCTTTTTTAAGGTGTTAGTAGCTCTTATAAATCTTTTAGGGCAATTAGGTTCCACTGGTTTTGACAAACTGCAATACACCAAACCCTTACAGATACTAATTTCATCATTAGTTAAACTACTGTATTTCTCTAAATTACAAAAAGACTTTGTGACATCAACATAGCTGGCTTCCCTGTTTGAGCACAAAAACTTAATCCATAGCCTAATGCACACAAGGAATCCTCATCTAGTTGTTTATTAGACACGTTTATCACAAAAGAAGTGGTTGTGCGCTTAGTCAAGTCGCTGTTTTTAACAAGATGGTCTAACTTACAATTTAGTGTCATTTGTAGTCTATTGCGTTCGTTCCTTAATCTATCATAGCAATAGTCCAACATCCGGTTCTTCCAATGTGTTGGTAATGCCATTTGAAAGGCACGTTTCTTCTCTCTTGTAATGCGAGAAGCCTCCTCCATTTCAAGTTTTCGCTGCGTCAAGGTGCAACTGGAGGGATGTCTCATCATTATCTTGTGGAGGCGAAGGTGAACATTTGTAGAGGTTTTCAGAAAAGAAGAGAGAATGATGGGGTGAAGAGAGTGGTGAGAGTAAGTGAGCTTGGGAAGGAGACTTGTGTGAGGAAGTACCAGAAGAGACTGAATACAGAATGGAAAAAGGTGAGAACAAATGAGGTAAGGAGAGTAGCAAAGGAATGGGATGTATTTAGTGAAGCAGTGATGGCTTGCGCAAAGGATGCTTGTGGCATAAGAAGCGTGGTAGGTGGACAGACTAGCAAGGGTAGTGAGTGGTGGGATGAAGAAGTAAGATTATTAGTGAAAGAGAAGAGAGAGGCATTTGGGCGATTTTTGCAGGGAAATAATGCAAATAAGTGAGAGATGTATAAAAGAAAGAGGCAGGAGGTTAAGAGAAAGGTGCAAGAGGTGAAAAAGAGGGCAAATGAGAGTTGGGGTGAGAGAGTATCATTAAATTTTAGGGAGATTAAAAAGATGTTTTGTAAGGAGGTGAATAAAGTACGTAAGACAAGGGAACAAATGGGAACTTCAGTGAAGGGGGCAAATGGGGAGGTGATAACAAGTAGTGGTGATGTGAGAAGGAGATGGAGTGAGTATTTTGAAGCTCTGTTGAATGTGTTTGATGATAGAGTGGCAGGTATAGGGTGTTTTGGTCGAGGTGGTGTGCAAAGTGAGAGGGTTGGAGAAAATGATTTGGTAAGTATAGAAGAGGTAGTAAAAGCTTTGCGGTAGATGAAAGCCGGCAAGGCAGCGGGTTTGGATGGTATTGCAGCGGAATTTATTGAAAAAGGGGGTGATTGTATTGTTGACTGGTTGGTAAGGTTATTTAATGTATCTATGATTCATGGTGGGGTGGCTGAGGATCGGCGGAATGCTTGCATAGTGCCATTGTACAAAGGCAAAGGGGACAAGTGTGAGTCCTGAAATTACAGAGGTATAAGTTTGTTGAGTATTCCTGATAAAGTTTATAAGAGGGTATTGATGGAGAGGGTAAAGCCATGTACAGCGCATCATATTGGGGATGAGCATTGTGGTTTCAGATGTGGTAGAGGATGTGTGGCTTAGGTGTTTGCTTTGAAGAATGTATGTGAGAAATACTTAGAAAAGCAAATGGATTTGTATGTAGCATTCATGGATGTGGAGAAGGCATATGATAGAGTTGATTGAGATGCTCTGTGGAAGGTATTAAGAATATATGGTGTGGGAGGCAAGTTGTTAGAAGCAGTAAAAAGTTTTTATCGAGGATGTAAGGCATGTGTACGTGTAGGAAGAGGGGAAAGTGATTGGTTTTCAGTGAATGTAGGTTTGTGACAGGGGTGTGTGATGTCTCCATGGTTGTTTAATTTGTTTATGGATGGGATTCTTAGGGATGTTAATGGAAGAATTTTGGAAAGAGCGGCAAGTATGCAGTCTGTTGTGGATGAGAGAGCTTGGGAAGTGAGTCAGTTTTTGTTCGCTGATGATACAGCGCTGGTGCCTGATTCATGTGAGAAACTGCAGAAGTTAGTGACTGAGTTTGGTAAAGTGCGTGAAAGAAGAAAGTTGAGAGCAAATGTGAATAAAAGTAAGGTTATTAGTTACAGTAGGGTTGAGGGTCAAGTCAATTGAGAGGTAAGTTTGAATGGACAAAAACTGGAGGAAGTGAAGTGTTTTAGATATCTGGGAGTGGATTTGGCAACGGATGGAACCATGGAAGCGGAAGTGAATCATAAGGCGGGAGAGGGGGCAAAAATTCTGGGAGCCTTGAAGAATGTGTGGAGGTCGAGAACATTATCTCGGAAAGCAAAAATGGGTATGTTTGAAGGAATAGTGATTCCATGAATGGTGTATGGTTGCAAGGCGTGGGCTATGGATAGAGTTGTGCGCAGGAGTGTGGATGTGCTGGAAATGAGATGTTTGAGGACAATATGTGGTTTGAGGTGGTTTGATCGAGTCAGTAATAGTAGGGTAAGAGAGATATGTGGTAATAGGAAGGGTGTGGTTGAGAGAGCAGAGGAGGGTGTTTTGAAATTGTTTGGTCACATGGAGAAAATGAGTGATGAAAGATTGATGAAAACGATATATATATCAGAGGTGGAGGGAACGAGGAGTGGGAGACCAAATTGGAGGTGGAAAGATGGAGTGAAAATGATTTTGAGTGATCGAGGCCTGAACATGCAGGAGGGTGAAAGGCGTGCAAGAAATAGAGTGAATTGGAATTATGTGGTATATCGGGGTCGACGTGCTTTCAATGGATTGAACCAGGGCATGTGAAGCGTCTGGGGTAAACCATGGAAAGTTCTGTGGGGCCTGGATGAGGAAAGGGAGCTGTGGTTTCGGTGCATTATTACATGACAGCTAGAGACTGGATGTGAACGAATGGGGCCTTTGTTGTCTTTTACTAGCTCTACCTCGCACACATGAGGGGGAGGGTGTTGTTATTCCATGTGTGGCGGGGTGGCAATGGGAATGAAGAATAAAGGCAAACAGTATGAATTATGTACACACACACACATATATATATATATATATATATATATATATATATATATATATATATATATATATATATATATATATATATATATATATATATATATATATATATATATATATATATATATATATATATATATATATATATATATATATATTTTTTTTTTTTTTTTTTTTTTTTTTTTGCTTTGTCGCTGTCTCCCGCGTTTGCGAGGTAGCGCATGGAAACAGACGAAAGAAATGGCCCAAACCACGCAAATACACATGTATATACATACACGTCCACACACGCAAATATACATACCTACACAGCTTTCCATGGTTTACCCCAGACGCTTCACATGCCCTGATTCAATCCACTGACAGCAAGTCAACCCCAGTATACCACATCGATCAAATTCACTCTCTTCCTTGCCCTCCTTTCACCCTCCTGCATGTTCAGTATCCAATCATACAAAATCTTTTTCACCCCATCTTTCCACCTCCAATTTGGTCTCCCACTTCTCCTCGTTCCCTCCACCTCCGACACATATATCCTCTTGGTCAATCTTTCCTCACTCATTCTCTCCATGTGCCCAAACCATTTCAAAACACACTCTTCTGCTCTCTCAACCACGCTCTTTTTATTTCCAAACATCTCTCTTACCCTTACGTTACTTACTCGATCAAACCACCTCACACCAAACATTGTCCTCAAACATCTCATTTCCAGCATATCCACCCTCCCGCGCACAACTCTTTCCATAGCCGACGCCTCCAAACCATACAAAATTGTTGGAACCACTATTCCTTCAAACATACCCATTTTTGCTTTCCGAGATAATGTTCTCGACTTCCACACATTCTTCAAGGCTCCCAGAATTTCGCCCCCTCCCCCACCCTATGATCCACTTCCGCTTCCATGGTTCCATCCGCTGCCAGATCCACTCCCAGATATCTAAAACACTTTACTTCTTCCAGTTTTTCTTCATTCAAACTTACCTCCCAATTGACTTGACCCTCAACACTACTGTACCTAATAACCTTGCTCTTATTCACATTTACTCTTAACTTTCTTCTTTCACACACTTTACCAAACTCAGTCACCAGCTTCTGCAGTTTCTCACATGAATCAGCAACCAGCGCTGTATCATTAGCGAACAACAACTGACTCACTTCCGTAGCTCTCTTATCCCCAACAGACTTCATACTTGCCCCTCTTTCCAAAACTCTTGCATTCACCTCCCTAACAACCCCATTCATAAACAAATTAAGCAACCATGGAGACATCACACACTCCTGCCGCAAACATACATTCACTGAGAACCAATCACTTTCCTCTCTTCCTACACGTACACATGCATTACACATGCGTATGATCAAGATATTCCTATGAGTCCACGGGGAAAATGAAACACGAAAAGTTCCCAAGTGCACTTTCGTGTAATAATCACATCATCACTGTTTCATTTTCCCCGTGGCCTTATAGGAATATATATATATATATATATATATATATATATATATATATATATATATATATATATATATATATATATATACATATATATATATATATATATATATATATATATATATATATATATATATATATATATATATATATATATATATATATATATATATATATATATATATATATATGTATATATATATATATATATATATATATATATATATATATATATATATATATATATATATATATATATATATATATATATATATGTATATATATATATATAAAAAATGTAGCTTAGACATTGAAGCTTATTGATACAGTGGTTAAATTGATGAGAACTACTATTGACGTTTGTGTAAATAAATTATACATTTCAATTTTCCATAGCCAGAGGTTGAACCAGTATGTGACATTCATTTTTCATTTCATTTCAAGCTAGAAGTTTCAGTTTTCTAAATTGTTTCTTACATTTTTCATATGTATATATATGTATGTGTGTGTGTGTATATGTGCGTATGTGTGTGTATGTGTGTGTATATATATATATATATATATATATATATATATATATATATATATATATATATATATATATATATATATATATATATATATATATATATACATATATATATATATATATATATATATATATATATATATATATATATATATATATATATATATATATATATATTATCCCTGGGGATAGGGGTGAAAGAATACTTCCCACGCATTCTTCGCGTGTCGTAGAAAGCGACTAGAGGGGACGGGAGCGGTGGGCCAGAAATCCTCCCCTCCTTGTACTTTTTTTTTAACTTTCTAAAATGGGAAACAGAAGAAGGAGTCACGCGGGGAGTGCTCATCCTCCGCGAAGGCTCAGATTGGGGTGTCTAAATGTGTGTGGATGTAACCAAAATGTGAAAAAAGGAGAGATAGGTAGTATGTTTGAGGAAATTAACCTGGATGTTTTGGCTCTGAGTGAAACGAAGCTCAAGGGTAAAGGGGAAGAGTGGTTTGGGAAAGTCTTGGGAGTAAAGTCAGGGGTTAGGGAGAAGACAAGAGCAAGGGAAGGAGTAGCAATACTCCTGAAACAGGAGTTGTGGGAGTATGTGATAGAATGTAAGAAAGTAAATTCTCGATTAATATGGGTAAAACTGAAAGTTAATGGAGAGAGATGGGTGATTATTGGTGCATATGCATCTGGGCATGAGAAGAAAGATCATGAGAGGCAAGTGTTTTGGGAGCAGCTGAATGAGTGTGTTAGTGGTTTTGATGCACGAGACCGGGTTATAGTGATGGGTGATTTGAATGCAAAGGTGAGTAATGTGGCAGTTGAGGGAATAATTGGTATACATGGGGTATTCAGTGTTGTAAATGGAAATGGTGAGGAGCTTGTAGATTTATGTGCTGGAAAAGGACTGATGATTGGGAATACCTGGTTTAAAAAGCGAGTTATACATAAGTATACTTATGTAAGTAGGAGAGATGGCCAGAGAGCGTTATTGGATTATGTGTTGATTGACAGGCGCGCGAAAGAGAGACTTTTGGATGTTAATGTGCTGAGAGGTGCAACTGGAGGGATGTCTGATCATTATATTGTGGAGGCTAAGGTGAAGATTTGTATGGGTTTTCAGAAAAGAAGAGTGAATGTTGGGGTGAAGAGGGTGGTGAGAGTAAGTGAGCTTGGGAAGGAGACTTGTGCGAGGAAGTACCAGGAAAGACTGAGTACAGAATGGAAAAAGGTGAGAACAATGGAAGTAAGGGGAGTGGGGGAGGAATAGGATGTATTTAGGGAATCAGTGATGGATTGCGCAAAAGATGCTTGTGGCATGAGAAGAGTGGGATATGGGTTGATTAAAAGGGTAGTGAGTGGTGGGATGAAGAAGTAAGAGTATTAGTGAAAGAGAAGAGAGAGGCATTTGGACGATTTTTGCAGGGAAAAAATGCAATTGATTGGGAGATGTATAAAACAAAGAGACAGGAGGTCAAGAGAAAGGTGCAAGAGGTGAAAAAAAAGTGCAAATGAGAGTTGGGGTGAGAGAGTATCATTAAATTTTAGGGAGAATAAAAAGATGTTCTGGAAGGAGGTAAATAAAGTGCGTAAGGCAAGGGAGCAAATGGGAACTTCAGTGAAGGGCGCAAATGGGGAGGTGATAACAAGTAGTGGTGATGTGAGAAGGAGATGGAGTGAGTATTTTGAAGGTTTGTTGAATGTGTTTGATGATAGAGTGGCAGATATAGGGTGTATTGGTCGAGGTGGTGTGCAAAGTGAGAGGGTTAGGGAAAATGATTTGGTAAACAGAGAAGAGGTAGTAAAAGCTTTGCGGATGATGAAAGCCGGCAAGGCAGCAGGTTTGGATGGTATTGCAGTGGAATTTATTAAAAAAGGGGGAGACTGTATTGTTGACTGGTTAGTAAGGTTATTTAATGTATGTATGGCTCATGGTGAGGTGCCTGAAGATTGGCGGAATGCTTGCATAGTGCCATTGTACAAAGGCAAAGGGGATAAGAGTGAGTGCTCAAATTACAGAGGTATAAGTTTGTTGAGTATTCCTGGTAAATTATATGGGAGGGTATTGATTGAGAGGGTGAAGGCATGTACAGAGCATCAGATTGGGGAAGAGCAGTGTGGTTTCAGAAGTGGTAGAGGATGTGTGGATCAGGTGTTTCCTTTGAAGAATGTGTGTGAGAAATACTTAGAAAAGCAAATGGATTTGTATGTAGCATTTATGGATCTGGAGAAGGCATATGATAGAGTTGATAGAGATGCTCTGTGGAAGGTATTAAGAATATATGGTGTGGGAGGCAAGTTGTTAGAAGCAGTGAAAAGTTTTTATCGAGGATGTAAAGCTTGTGTACGTGTAGGAAGAGAGGAAAGTGATTGGTTCTCAGTGAATGTAGGTTTCCGGCAGGGGTGTGTGATGTCTCCAAGGTTGTTTAATTGTTTATGGATGGGGTTGTTAGGAGGTGGAATGCAAGAGATTTTGGAAAGAGGGGCAAGTAGAAGTCTTGTTTGGGGATGAAGAGAGCTTAGGGAAGTTGTCAGTTGTTGTTGGTCAAATTATACAGCGCGGTGGCTGGATTCATGAGAGAAACTGCAGAAGCTGGGACTGAGTTTGGTAAAGAGTGTGAAAGAAGAAAGTTTAAAGTAAATTGAATAAGAGCAAGGTTATTAGTACATTTAATGGATGAGGGTCAAGTCAATTGGTAGGTGAGTTTGAATGAAAAAACTGAGGAAGTACAGTTGTTTTAGATATCTGGGAGTGGATCTGCAGCGGATCAACCATGGGAAGCGGAAGTGGATCATAGATGGGGGAGGGGCGAAAAATTCCAAACCCCCCACCCGGGGGGGGGGGGGTGCTTGTGGGAGGGGGGGGGGGGTAAAAAAACAAAAATGGGGGGGTTTAAGAAAAAAAGGGGTATTGGGAAAAAAAAAAAATAAAATAAAAAAAAATTATAATAGTTTTTTTTTTTTTTTTTTTTTTATTGAGTAAAATTATATATATTTGTTTTTATTTTTGGGTGTTTTTTTGTTTTTTTTTTTTTTTTTTTTTTTTTTTTGGTTTTTGTGTTTTTTTGTTTTAGTTGTTTTTTTTTTTTTTTTTTTTTTTTTTTTTTTTGTTTTTTTATAAAAAAAAAAAAAAAAAAAAAGTTTTGTAATAAAAAAAAAAAAAAAAAAAAAAAAAAAAAAAAAAAGTAAAAAAAAAAAAGGGGTAAAAAAAAAAAAAAAAAAAAAATGTGGAAAAAAAAATTTTTTAAAAAAAAAAAAAAAAAAAAAAAAAAAAAAAAAAAAAAAAAAAAAAAAGAAAAAAAAAAATGGTAAAAAAAAAAATATAAAATTTGTTAAAAAAAAAAAAAAAAAAAGAGAGTTAATAGTGTTTAAAAATTTTTTTGTTTGTAAATAAAAAAAAAAAAAAAAAAAAAAAAAAAATAAAAAAAAAAAAAAAAAAAAAAAAAAATAAAAAAAAAAAAAAAAACACCAATTAAAAAAAGAAAAAAAAAAAGCCCCCCAAAAAAAAAAATAAAAAAAAAAAAAATGTAGAAAACCAAAACAAAAGAACCATAATGCAAAAAACAAAACCCCCCCCCCCAAAAAGAAAACAAAAAATGTAAAAAAATATGAAAAAAAAAAAAAAAAGAAAACCCCCCCCCCAACCCCCACCCACACAAACCCCTACCAGAAAAATCAAACATATCCAAAGCAAAAAATACAAATTACCACCATAAAAAAACCCACACACACAACCAAAACTCCCACCACAAAAAACCCCCAAAAAACAACACCACCACCCCCACCCCAAACCCCCCCCCCAACTCCCCCCCCAAAAACCCAACACCCCACCTCCAACCCCTACTTCCCTCAATCCCCCCCTCACACATACCTCTATCTCCCTCTCCCCTCCCCCCCCAATCTATCCCATGCTACCCCCCCAAAATAATCACCAAACCACCTTTTCTCCCCCCCATCACAACCCGACAACACCACACCCACTGCCGCGACGCCAGCACGTCCGCCCCAAAGATCCCCTTAACTAGTTCCCCACCCAATAAAAGTCCCCACCCCTGTATCCCAATATCGACCAAGCAAACGACACATCGATAAAAACAACAGCCCTAGTAAAATACCACACCTTATACCTCCAAAGCAGATTGATAAATACCCGAAATAGCACATGGGATCTTTACGTTTATTCATTTTCCCCGTGACCACAATGGCATATATATAATATATCTATATAAACTATATAAAAATATATATAAATATCTATATATATAATAAAATATATAAATCAGACAACAAAAAATATATATATAACTCTAACTAACAATATAAATAAAATATGTTCTTAACGCTACTCGCTAATGCGAGAAATGGCGAATAAGTTTGAAAGAAATAAAAGAATATGTATATATATAAATAATATATAAATATATATATATATATATATATATATATATATATATATATATTTCTTTTTTTTTTTATTTCTTATTTTGCTTTGTCGCTGTCTCTCGCGTTTGCGAGGTAGCGCAAGAAAACAGACGAAAGAAATGGCCCAACCCACCCCATACACATGTATATACATACACGTCCACATACGCAAATATACATACCTATACATCTCAATGCACACATATATATACACACACAGACACATACATATATACCCATAAACACAATTCACACTGTCTGCCTTTATTCACTCCCATCGACATCTCGCCACACATGGAATACCATCCCCTTCCCACCTCATGTGTGCGAGGTATCGCTAGGAAAAGAGAACAAAGGCCTCATTCGTTCACACACAGTCTCTAGCTGTCATGCAATAATGCCCGAAACCACGGCTTCCTTTCCACATCCAGGCCCCACACAACTTTCCATGGTTTACCCCAGAAGCTTCACATGCCTTGATTCAATCCACTGACAGCACGTCAACCCCGGTATACCACATCGATCCAATTCACTCTATTCCTTGCCCGCCGTTCACCCTCCTGCATGTTCAGGCCCCGATCACACAAAATCTTTTTCACTCCATCTTTCCACCTCCAATTTGGTCTCCCACTTTTCCTCGTTCCCTCCACCTCCGACACATATATCCTCTTGGTCAATCTTTACTCATTCTCTCCATGTGCCCAAACCATTTCAAAACACCCTCTTCTGCTCTCTCAACCACGATCTTTTTATTTCCACACATCTCTCTTACCCTTACGTTACTTACTCGATCAAACCACCTCACACCACACATTGTCCTCAAACATCTCATTTCCAGCACATACATCCTCCTGCGCACAACTCTATCCATAGCCCACGCCTCGTAACCATACAACATTGTTGGAACCACTATTCCTTCAAACATACCCATTTTTGCTTTCCGAGATAATGTTCTCGACTTCCACACACTCTTCAAGGCTCCCAGGATTTTCGCCCCCTCCCCCACCCTATGATCCACTTCCGCTTCCATGGTTCCATCCGCTGCCAGATCCACTCCCAGATATCTAAAACACTTTACTTCCTCCAGTTTTTCTCCATTCAAACTTATCTCCAAATTGACTTGACCCTCAACCCTACTGAACCTAATTACTTTGCTCTTATTCACATTTACTCTTAACTTTCTTCTTTCACACCCTTTACCAAACTCAGTCACAGCTTCTGCAGTTTCTCACATGAATCAGCAACCAGCGCTGTATCAACAGCGAACAACAACTGACTCACTTCCGAAGCTCTCTTATCACCAACAGACTTGATACTTGCACCTCTTTCCAAAACTTTTGGATTCACCTCCCTAACAACCCCATCCATAAACAAATTAAACAACCATGGAGACATCACACACCCCTGCCGCAAACATACATTCACTGAGAACCAATCACTTTTCTCTCTTCCTACACGTACACATGCCTTACACATGCGCATGATCAAGATATTCCTATGAGTTCACGGGGAAAATGAAACACGAAAAGTTCCCAAGTGCACTTTCGTGCAATAATCACATCATCAGGGGAGACACAAGAGAGGAATATAACAGTCAGATGATATACATCGAAGAGACGAAGCTAGGACGAAATTTGGTGAACATGTGATTGTCCAAAACATATGTTTTGGACAATCACAAGAGAAGAGGTAGTGAAAGCTTTGCGGAAGATGAAAGCCGCCAAGGCAGCAGGTTTGGATGGTATTGCAGTGGAATTCATTAAAAAAGGGGGTGACTGTATTGTTGACTGGTTGGTAAGATTATTTAATGTATGTATGACTCATGGTGAGGTGCCTGAGGATTGGCGGAATGTGTGCATAGTGCCATTGTACAAAGGCAAAGGGGATAAGAGTGACTGCTCAAATTACAGAGGTATAAGTTTGTTGAGTATTCCTGGTAAAGTATATGGGAGGGTATTGATTGAGAGGGTGAAGGCATGTACAGAGCATCAGATTGGGGAAGAGCAGAGTGGTTTCAGAAGTGGTAGAGGATGTGTGGATCAGGTGTTTGCTTTGAAGAATGTATGTGAGAAATACTTAGAAAAGCAAATGGATTTGTATGTAGCATTTATGGATCTGGAGAAGGCATATGATAGAGTTGATAGAGATGCTCTGTGGAAGGTATCAAGAATATATGGTGTGGGATGAAAAAGTTTTTAGAAGCAGTGAAAAGTTTTTATCGAGGATGTAAGGCATGTGTACGTGTAGGAAGAGAGGAAAGTGATTGGTTCTCAGTGAATGTAGGTTTGCGGCAGGGGTGTGTGATGTCTCCATGGTTGTTTAATTTGTTTATGGATGGGGTTGTTAGGGAGGTAAATGCAAGAGTTTTGGAAAGAGGGGCAAGTATGAAGTCTGTTGGGGATGAGAGAGCTTGGGAAGTGAGTCAGTTGTTGTTCGCTGATGATACAGCGCTGGTGGCTGATTCATGTGAGAAACTGCAGAAGCTGGTGACTGAGTTTGGTAAAGTGTGTGGAAGAAGAAAGTTAAGAGTAAATGTGAATAAGAGCAAGGTTATTAGGTACAGTAGCGTTGAGGGTCAAGTCAATTGGGAGGTGAGTTTGAATGGAGAAAAACTGGAGGAAGTGAAGTGTTTTAGATATCTGGGAGTGGATCTGGCAGCGGATGGAACCATGGAAGCGGAAGTGGATCATAGGGTGGGGGAGGGGGCGAAAATTCTGGGGGCCTTGAAGAATGAATGGAAGTCGAGAACATTATCTCGGAAAGCAAAAATGGGTATGTTTGAAGGAATAGTGGTTCCAACAATGTTGTATGGTTGCGAGGCGTGGGCTATGGATAGAGTTGTGCGCAGGAGGATGGATGTGCTGGAAATGAGATGTTTGAGGACAATGTGTGGTGTGAGGTGGTTTGATCGAGTGAGTAACGTACGGGTAAGAGAGATGTGTGGAAATAAAAAGAGCGTGGTTGAGAGAGCAGAAGAGGGTGTTTTGAAGTGGTTTGGGCACATGGAGAGAATGAGTGAGGAAAGATTGACCAAGAGGATATATGTGTCGGAGGTGGAGGGAACGAGGAGAAGAGGGAGACCAAATTGGAAGTGGAAAGATGGAGTGAAAAAGATTTTGTGTGATCGGGGCCTGAACATGCAGGAGGGTGAAAGGAGGTCAAGGAATAGAGTGAATTGGAGCGATGTGGTATACCGGGGTTGACGTGCTGTCAGTGGATTGAATCAAGGTATGTGAAGCGTCTGGGGTAAACCATGGAAAGCTGTGTAGGTATGTATATTTGCGTGTGTAGACGTATGTATATACATGTGTATGTGGGGGGGTTGGGCCATTTCTTTCGTCTGTTTCTTTGCGCTACCTCGCAAACGCGGGAAACAGCGACAAAGTATAAAAAAAAAAAAAATATATATATATATATATATATATATATATATATATATATATATATATATATATATATAAATATATATATATATATATATATATATATATATATATATATATATATATATATATATATATATATATATATATATATATATATATATATATATATATACATATATATAAATATATGTATATATATATAAATATATATATATATATATATATATATATATATATATATATATATATGTATATATATATATATATATATATATATATATATATATATATATATATATATATATATATATATATATATATATATATATATTTATTTTTTATTTTTTATTTTCCTTTGTCGCTGTCTCCCGCGTTTGCGAGGTAGCGCAAGAAAACAGACGAAAGAAATGGCCCAACCCACCCCCATACACATGTATATACATACACGTCCACACACGCAAATATACATACCTATACATCTCAATGCACACATATATATACACACACAGACACATAGATATATACACATGCACACAATTCACACTGTCTGTCTTTATTCATTCCCATCGCCATCTCGCCATACATGGATTATCATCCCCTTCCCACCTCATGTGTGCGAGGTATCGCTAGGAAAAGAGAACAAAGGCCCCATTCGTTCACACACACAGTCTCTAGCTGTCATGCAATAATGCCCGAAACCACAGCTTCCTTTCCACATCCAGGCCCCACACAACTTTCCATGGTTTGCCCCAGACGCTTCACATGCCCTGATTCAATCCACTGACAGCACGTCAACCCCGGTATACCACATCGATCCAATTCATTCTATTCCTTGCCCTCCTTTCACCCTCCTGCATGTTCAGGCCCCGATCACACAAAATCTTTTTCACTCCATCTTTCCACCTCCAATTTGGTCTCCCACTTCTCGTTCCCTCCACCTCCGACACATATATCCTCTTGGTCAATCTTTACTCATTCTCTCCATGTGCCCAAACCATTTCAAAACACCCTCTTCTGCTCTCTCAACCACGCTCTTTTTATTTCCACACATCTCTCTTACCCTTACGTTACTTACTCGATCAAACCACCTCACACCACATATTGTCCTCAAACATCTCATTTCCAGCACATCCATCCTCCTGCGCACAACTCTATCCATAGCCCACGCCTCGCAACCATAAAACATTGTTGGAACCACTATTCCTTCAAACATACCCATTTTTGCTTTCCGAGATAATGTTCTCGACTTCCACACATTCTTCAAGGCTCCCAGGATTTTCGCCCCCTCCCCAACCCTATGATCCACTTCCGCTTCCATGGTTCCATCCGCCGCCAGATCCACTCCCAGATATCTAAAACACTTTACTTCCTCCAGTTTTTCTCCATTCAAACTTACCTCCCAATTGACTTGACCCTCAACGCTACTGTACCTAATTACCTTGCTCTTATTCACATTTACTCTTAACTTTCTTCTTTCACACACCTTACCAAACTCAGTCAATAGCTTCTGCAGTTTTTCACATGAATCAGCCACCAGCGCTGTAGCATTAGCGAACAACAACTGACTCACTTCCCAAGCTCTCTCATATATATATATATATATATATATATATATATATATATATATATATATATATATATATATATATATATATATATATATATATATATATATATATATATATATATATATATATATATATATATATATATATATATATATATATATGTATATATATATATATATATATATATATACATATATATATATATATATATATATATATATATATATATATATATATATATATATATATATATATATATATATATATATATATACATTAATATGGGTAAAATTGAAAGTTGATGGAGAGAGGTGGGTGATTATTGGTGCATATGCACCTGGGCATGAGAAGAAAGATCATGAGAGGCAAGTGTTTTGGGAGCAGCTGAATGAGTGTGTTAGCGGTTTTGATGCACGAGACCGGGTTATAGTGATGGGTGATTTGAATGCAAAGGTGAGTAATGTGGCAGTTGAGGGAATAATTGGTATGCATGCGGTGTTCAGTGTTGTAAATGGAAATGGTGAAGAGCTTGTAGATTTATGTGCTGAAAAAGGACTGATGATTGGGAATACCTGGTTTAAAAAGCGAGATATACATAAGTATACTTATGTAAGTAGGAGAGATGGCCAGAGAGCGTTATTGGATTACGTGTTAATTGACAGGCGTGCGAAAGAGAGACTTTTGGATGTTAATGTGCTGAGAGGTGCAACTGGAGGGATGTCTGATCATTATCTTGTGGAGGCTAAGGTGAAGATTAGTATGGGTTTTCAGAAAAGAGGAGTGAATGTTGGGGTGAAGAAGGTGGTGAGAGTAAGTGAGCTTGGGAAGGAGACCTGTGTGGGGAAGTACCAGGAGAGACTGTGTACAGAATGGAAAAAGGTGAGAACATATATATATATATATATATATATATATATATATATATATATATATATATATATATATATATATATATATATATATATATATATATATATATATATATATATATATATATATATATATATATATATATATATATATATATATATATATATATATATATATATATATATATATATATATATATATATATATATATATATATATATATATATATATATATATATATATATATATATATATATATATATATATATATATATATATATATATATATATATATATATATATATATATATATATATATATATATATATATATATATATATATATATATATATATATATATATATATATATATATATATATATATATATATATATATATATATATATATATATATATATATATATATATATATATATATATATATATATATATATATATATATATATATATATATATATATATATATATATATATATATATATATATATATATATATATATATATATATATATATATATATATATATATATATATATATATATATATATATATATATATATATATATATATATATATATATATATATATATATATATATATATATGAAATGGCCCAACCCACCCCCATACACATGTATATACATACGTTCACACACGCAAATATACATACCTACACAGCTTTCCATGGTTTACCCCAGACGCTTCACATGCCCTGATTCAATCCACTGACAGCACGTCAACCCCGGTATACCACATCGATCCAATTCACTCTATTCCTTGCCCTACTTTCACCTTCCTGCATGTTCACGCCCCGATCGCACAAAATCTTTTTCACTCCATCTTTCCATCTCCAATTTGGTCTCCCACTTCTCCTCGTTCCCTCCACCTCCGACACATATATCCTCTTGGTCAATCTTTCCTCACTCATTCTCTCCATGTGCCTAAACCATTTCGAAACACCCTCTTCTTCTCTCTCAACCACGCTCTTTTTATTTCCACACATCTCTCTTACCCTTACGTTACTTACTCGATCAAACCACCTCACACCACACATTATCCTCAAACAACTGTATTCGTAGCCCACGCCTCGCAACCATAGAACATTGTTGGAACCACTATTCCTTCAAACATACCTATATATATATATATATATATATATATATATATATATATATATATATATATATATATATATATATATATATATATATATATATATATATATATACATATATATACATATATATACATATATACATATATATATATATATATATATATATATATATATATATATATATATATATATATATATATATATATATATACATATATATATACATATATATATATATATATATATATATATATATATATATATATATATATATATATATATATATATATATATATATATTTTTTTTTTTTTTATACTTTGTCGCTGTCTCCCGCGTTTGCGAGGTAGCGCAAGGAAACAGACGAAAGAAATGGCCCAACCCCCCCCCCCATACACATGTACATACACACGTCCACACACGCAAATATACATACCTACACAGCTTTCCATGGTTTACCCCAGACGCTTCACATGCCTTGCTTCAATCCACTGACAGCACGTCAACCCCTGTATACCACATGACTCCAATTCACTCTATTTCTTGCCCTCCTTTCACCCTCCTGCATGTTCAGGCCCCGATCACACAAAATCTTTTTCACTCCATCTTTCCACCTCCAATTTGGTCTCCCTCTTCTCCTCGTTCCCTCCACCTCCGACACATATATCCTCTTGGTCAATCTCTCCTCACTCATTCTCTCCATGTGCCCAAACCATTTCAAAACACCCTCTTCTGCTCTCTCGACCACGCTCTTTTTATTTCCACACATCTCTCTTACCCTTACGTTACTTACTCGATCAAACCACCTCACACCACACATTGTCCTCAAACATCTCATTTCCAGCACATCCATCCTCCTGCGCACATCTCTATCCATAGCCCACGCCTCGCAACCATACAGCATTGTTGGAACCACTATTCCCTCAAACATACCCATTTTTGCTTTCCGAGATAATGTTCTCGACTTCCACACATTTTTCAAGGCTCCCAAAATTTTCGCCCCCTCCCCCACCCTATGATCCACTTCCGCTTCCATGGTTCCATCCGCTGACAGATCCACTCCCAGATATCTAAAACACTTCACTTCCTCCAGTTTTTCTCCATTCAAACTCACCTCCCAATTGACTTGACCCTCACCCCTACTGTACCTAATAACCTTGCTCTTATTCACATTTACTCTCAACTTTCTTCTTCCACACACTTTACCAAACTCAGTCACCAGCTTCTGCAGTTTCTCACATGAATCAGCCACCAGCGCTGTATCATCAGCGAACAACAATTGACTCACTTCCCAAGCTCTCTCATCCCCAACAGACTTCATCCTTGCCCCTCTTTCCAGGACTCTTGCATTTACCTCCTTTACAACCCCATCCATAAACAAATTAAACAACCATGGAGACATCACACACCCCTGCCGCAAACCTACATTCACTGAGAACCAATCACTTTCCTCTCTTCCTACACGTACACATGCCTTACATCCTCGATAAAAACTTTTCACTGCTTCTAACAACTTGCCTCCCACACCATATATTCTTAATACCTTCCACAGAGCATCTCTATCAACTCTATCATATGCCTTCTCCAGATCCATAAATGCTACATACAAATCCATTTGCTTTTCTAAGTATTTCTCACATACATTCTTCAAAGCAAACACCTGATCCACACATCCTCTACCACTTCTGAAACCGCACTGCTCTTCCCCAATCTGATGCTCTGTACATGCCTTCACCCTCTCAATCAATACCCTCCCATATAATTTACCAGGAATACTCAACAAACTTATACATCTGTAATTTGAGCACTCACTCTTATCCCCTTTGCCTTTGTACAATGGCACTATGCACGCATTCCGCCAATCCTCAGGCACCTCACCATGAGTCATACATACATTAAATAACCTTACCAACCAGTCAACAATACAGTCACCCCCTTTCTTAATATATATTTATATATATATATATATATATATATATATATATATATATATATATATATATATATATATGTATATATATATATATACATATATATCCCTTAGAAGCTATTAATTCCGATTTTCAATAAGGAAATGAAGTTTTTGTTGAAAGATGATAGTTCTCTTATCAAAAGTTTGTCATCTTTGTCCCCTTCGTTGCCATATATGTTTTGACTTACTAAAACACACAAAGAGAATTTTCCAGTAAGACCTATAGTGAGTTCAGTCGGCTCCATCACATATGAATTGTCAAAATGTTTAGTTTCTTTATTGAGCCCTTTAGTGGGTAAGCTGTCAAATTCTAATATCATGAACAATTTAGATCTAGGCAACAAGGTAAACACTATAAATGTTAATTTTGCTTTTAAACTAGTTAGCTTTGATGTTTCTTCACTTTTCACGAACTTTCCCGGTGATGACCCATTAGAATATTAATTTGTGTTTTGGATGATATTCCTTTACCTGTTTCAAAGTCTGTTTTTATTGAACTGATAAAATTGTGTATAAAAGACGGTGTATTTCAATTCAATGGATATTATTATGCTTAAAAATTTGTTATGGCAATAGGTAACTCTGTTTCACCAGTACGAAGTAATCTTTATATGGAATTTTTTATAACAAAATTACTAAAGGATATCTTACCTACTAATGCAATTTAGTTTTGGTATGTAGATGATGTTTTTTGTGTTTGGCCAACAAATGAAAATTTGTAAATATTTCTCCCCTTACTTAACCATTTAGTACCTTCCATCAAATTTACTTTAAAAATTGAAAATAATGGTATGTTACCCTTTTTAGATTGCACGATCCATAGGCAAGGTAACAAGTTTAAGTTTAGCATATATGGAAAACCTACCAATGTATGTTCATATATCCATTATTACTCCTCTCAACATGAAAGATTTAAATTATCATCATTTTAATCTATGTTCCCTAGGGCATTACGTATTTACAGTCCAGAGTTTATTGATGATGAGTTTGAGCAGATATATTCTCTTGGACCTATGTTAAAGTACCATATATCTTTCATTGATAAATCCCTTAAGTTAGCAAAGAAATCATCTTATAGAGTGAAGACCAAACGTCCCATTGACACCAAAAATCTTTTAGTTCTATTTTCAATAATAATTTTACTTTACTTCCCATGTTGCTTAAATTCTTTAATGTAAATGTTGCCTTTAGCAACAATAATATTATAAAGAATGTCTTTATCAGGAATTTAGCAGAAAATTCTCTTGGATGCATCTATAAAGTGCCATGTGGAAATTGTGACAAATTTCATGTTGGGCAAACTGTTAAGGATCTTTCTGTTAGACTTAAGCAACATGAATATAGTATAAGAACGGAACAAAAATAAAATGCCTAGTTTAAACACGTTGAAAACTACAATAATTGTATTGACTGGAGTAATGCCATCTCAGTTATTAACTCTAACTCTATTACCACGAGAAATATCAATGAATCTTCTATTATCAAATACACAAAGAATTATAATCTTAATATTAGTGAAGGTCTATACAAATTAGATATTTTTATTGTTGGTAAAATTTGTAAAATGATAAGTTTATGAACGTTCGTTGTATGTCTTGGACAAATTCATGTCTAACAAATGGCGTCCTAGCTTCGTCTTTTCGATGCATATTAACTTACATATTTTTTTTTCTCTTGTGTCTCCCCGGAGGATATGCAGTATATGTATGTTTCATGGTAAAGTACCTGAAGATTGGTGGAATGCATGCATATTACCATTGTACAAAGGCAAAGGGGATAAAGGTGAGTGTTCATATTACAGAGGTATTAGTTTGTTGAGAATTCCTTGGAAATTATATGGGAGGGTATTGATTGAGAGGGTGAAGGCATGTACAGAGCTTCAGACAGAGTAGAAGCAGTGTGGTTTCAGAAGTGGTAAAGGATGTGTGGCTCAGATGTTTGCTTTGAAGAATGTATGTGAGAAATACTTAGAAAAGCAGATGGATTTGTATGTAGCATTTTTGGATATGGAGAAGGTATATGATAGAGTTGATAGAAATGCTCTGTGGAAGGTATCAAGAGTATATGGTGTGGGAGGTAAGTTGCTAAAAGCAACAAAAAGCTATTATTGAGGATGCAAGGTATGTGTACGAGTAGGAAAAGAGGAAAGTATTTCGTTCCCAGTGAATGTCGGTTTGCAGCAGGGGTGAGTAATGTCTTCATGGTTTTTTAATTTCTTTACTGATGAGGTTCTTGAGGTGAATGCAACAGGTTTGGAGAGAGGGGATAGTATGCAGTCTGTTTGGGATGAGAGGGCTTGGGAAGTGCGTCAGTTGTTGTTCGCTGATGATATACCGCTAGTGACTGATTCGGGTGAGAAACTGCAGAAGCTGATGACTGAGTCTGGTAAAGTGTGTGAAAGAAGAAAGCTGAGAATGAATGTGAATAAGAGCTAGGTTATTAAATTGACTAGGGTTGAGGTTCAAGTAAATTGGGAGGAAAGTTTGAATGAAGAAAAACTGGACGAAGTGTATTGTTTTAGATATCTACGAGTGGATTTCGCAGCGGACAGAACCATGGAAGCGGAAATGAGTCACATAGGTGGGGAAGGGGGCGAAGATTCGAGGAGCGTTGAAGAATGTTTGGAAGGGGAGGACGTTATCTCAGAAAGCAAAAATGGGTATGTTTGAAGGAATGGTGGTTCCAACAAGGTTATATGATTGTGAGGCATGGGCAATAGATAGGGTTGTGCGAAGGAGGGTGGATGTGTTGGAAATGAGATGTTTTAGGACATTATGTGGTGTGAAGTGGTTTGATCGAGTAAGTAATGAAAGGGTAAGAGAGATGTGTGGTAACAAAAAGAGTGTGGCTGAGAGAGCAGAAGAGGGTGTTTTGTGGTAATTTTTTCATATGGAGAGAATGAGTGAGGAAAGATAGACAAAGAGGACATATGTGTCAGAGGTGGAGGGAACGAGGAGAAGTGGGAGACCAAATTGGAGGTGAAAGGATGGATTGAAAATCATTTTCAGTCATCGAGTCTCTCCTGGTACTTCCTCACACAAGTCTCCTTCCCAAGTTCACTTATTCTCACTACTCTCTTCATACCAATATTCTCTCTTTTCTGAAAACCCCTACAAATCTTCACCTTCGCCTCCACAAGATAATGATCAAATATATCCCTCCAGTTGCACTTCTCAGCACATTAACATCCAAAAGTCTCTCTTTCACGCACCTATCAATTAACACGCAATCCAATAACTCTTTCTGGGCATCTCTCCTAATTTCATACGTATACTTACATATATCTCGCATTTTAAACCAGGTATTCCCAATCACCAGTCCTTTTTCAGCACATAAATCTACAAGCTCATCACCATTTCCATTTACAACATTGAACTTCCCATGTATACCAATTATTCCCTCAACTGCCACATTACTCACCTTTGCATTCAGATCACCCATCACTATAACCCGGTCTTGTGTATCAAAACCACTAACACACTCATTCAGCTGCTCCCAAAACACTTGCCTCTCATGATCTTTCTTCTCATTCCCAGGTGCAAATGCACCAATAATCACCCATCTCCCTCCATCAACTTTCAGTTTTACCCATATCAATCTAGAATTTACTTTCTTACACTCTATCACATACTCCCACAACTCGTGTTTCAGGAGTAGTGCTACTCCTTCCCTTGCTCTTGTCCTCTCACTAACCACTGACTTTACCCCCAAGACATTCCCAAACCACTCTTCCCCTTTACCCTTGAGCTTTGTTTCACTCAGAACCAAAACATCCAGGTTCCTTTCCTCAAACTTACTACCTATCTCTCCTCTTTTCTCATCTTGGTTACATCCACACACATTTAGACACCCCAATCTGAGCCTTCGAGGAGGATGAGCACTCCACGCGTGACTCCATCCTCTGTTTTCCCTTTTAGAAAGTTAAAATACAAGGAGGGGAGGGTTTCTAGCCCCCCGCTCCCGTCCCCTTTAGTCGCCTTCTACGACACGTGAGGAATGAGTGGGAAGTATTCTTTCTGTCCTATCCCCAGGGATAGGGAATATATATATATATATATATATATATATATATATATATATATATATATATATATATATACATATATATATATATATATATATATATATATACATATATATATATATATATATATATATATATATATATATATATATATATATATATATATATATATATATATATATATATATATATATATATATATATATATATATATATATATATATATATATATATATATATTTTTTTTTTTTTTTTTTAATTTTCCAAAAGAAGGAACAGAGAATTGGGCCAGGTGAGGGTATTCCCTCAAAGGCCCAGTCCTCTGTTCTTAACGCTACCTCGCTAATGCGGGAAATGGCAAATAGTTTGAAAAAGAAATATATATATATATTTATATGTATACATATTATCATTATTATCATTATTATTTTGCTTTGTCGCTGTCTCCCGCCCCTGCGAAGTAGCGCAAGGAAACAGACGAGAGAAATGGCCCAACCCACCCCAACACACATGCACACACACACACACATGTCCACACGCGCAAACATACACACCCACACGTCCCAACGTACAATCATATATACACACAGAGACACACACATGTACACACCTGCACAGAATTCACACTGTCCTCCCCTACTCACCCCCATCGCCACCCCGCCACACACGGAATAACATCCCCCCCCCACCCATGTGCCCGAGGCAGTGCCAGGAAAAGACAACAAATGCCCCATTCGCTCACACTCAGTCTCCAGCTGTCATGCAATAATGCCCGAAACCACAGCTCCCTTTCCACATCCAGGCCCTACACAACTGTCTATGGTTAGCCGCTTCACATGCTCTGATTCAATCCATTGACAGCACGTCAACCCCGGTATACTACATCGATCCAACTTACTCTATTCCTTGCCCGCCTTTCACCCTCCTGCATGTTCAGGCCCCGATCACTCAAAATCTTTTTCACTCCATCTTTCCACCTCCAATTTGGTCTCCCACTTCTCCTCGTTCCCTCCACCTCCGACACATATCCTCTTGGTCAATCTTTCCTCACTCATTCTCTCCATGTGCCCAAACCATTTCAAAACACCCTCTTCGACTCTCTCAACCACGCTCTTTTTATTTCCACACATCCCTCTTACACTTACATTACTTACTCGATCAAACCACCTCACACCACATATTGTCCTCAAACATCTCATTTCCAGCACATCCAACCCCCTGCGCACAACTCTATCCATAGCCCACGCCTCGCAAACATACAGCATTGATGGAACCACTATTCCTTCAAACATGGCCATTTTTGCTTTCGGAGATAATATTCTCGACTTCCACACATTCTTCAAGGATCCCAAAATTTTCGCCACCTCCCCCACCCTATGATTCACTTCCGCTTCAATGGTTCGATCCGCTGCCAGATCCACTCCCAGATATCTAAAACACTTTACTTCCTCCAGTTTTTCTCTATTCAAACTTACCTCCCATTTGACTTGACCCTCAACCCTACTGTACCTAATAACCTTGCTCTTATTCACATTTACTCTTAACTTTCTTCTTTCACACACTTTACCAAACTCAGTCACCAGCTTCTCCAGTTTCTCACATGAATCAGTCACCAGCGCTGTATCATCAACGAACAACAACTGATTCACTTTCCAAGCTCTCTCATCCCCAACAGACTGCATACTTGCCCCTCTTATCAAAACTCTTGCATTCACCTCCCTAACAACCCCATCCATAAACAAATTAAACAACCATGGAGACATCACAAAACACTGCCGCAAACCTACATTCACTGAGAACCAATCACTTTTCTCTCTTTCTACACGTATACATGCCTTATATCCTCGATAAAAACTTTTCACTGCTTTAATAACTTGCCTCCCACACCATATATTCTTAGTACCTTCCACAGAGCATCTATATCAACTGTATCATATGCCTTCTCAAGATCCATAAATTCTACATACAAATCCATTTGTTTTTCTAAGTATTTCTCACATACATTCTTCAAATCAAACACCTGATCCACACATCCTCTACCACATCTGAAATCACACTGCTCTTCCCCAGTCTGATGCTCTGTACATGCCTTCACCCTCTCAATAAATACCCTCCCATATAATTTACCAAGAATACTCAACAAACTTATACCTCTGTAATTTGAGCACTCGCTCTTATCCCCTTTGCCTATATATATATATATATATATATATATATATATATATATATATATATATATATATATATATATATATATATATATATTTTTCTTTTTTGCTTTGTCGCAGTCTCCCGCGTTTCCGAGGTAGCGCAAGGAAACAGACGACAAAAATGGCCCAACCCACCCCCATACACATGTATATACATACGTCCACACACGCAAATGTACATACCTACACAGCTTTCCATGGTTTACCCCAGACGCTTCATATGCCCTGATTCAATCCACTGACAGCACGTCAACCCCGGTATACCACATCGATCCAATTCACTCTATTCCTTGCCCTCCTTTCACCCTCCTGCATGTTCAGGCCCCGATCACACAAAATCTTTTTCACTCCATCTTTCCACCTCCAATTTGGTCTCCCACTTCTCCTCGTTCCCTCCAACTCCGACACATATATCCTCTTGGTCAATCTTTCCTCAATCATTCTCTCCATGTGCCCAAACCATTTCAAAACACCCTCTTCTGTTCTCTCAACCACGCTCTTTTTATTTCCACATATCTCTCTTACCCTTACATTACTTACTCGATCAAACCACCTCACACCACATATTGTCCTCAAACATCTCATTTCCAGCACATCCAACCCCCTGCGCACAACTCTATCCATAGCCCACGCCTCGCAAACATACAGCATTGATGGAACCACTATTCCTTCAAACATAGCCATTTTTGCTTTCGGAGATAATATTCTCGACTTCCACACATTCTTCAAGGATCCCAAAATTTTCGCCACCTCCCCCACCCTATGATTCACTTCCGCTTCAATGGTTCGATCCGCTGCCAGATCCACTCCTAGATATCTAAAACACTTTACTTCCTCCAGTTTTTCTCCATTCACACTTACCTCCCATTTGACTTGAGTCTCAACCCTACTGTACCTAATAACCTTGCTCTTATTCACATTTACTCTTAACTTTCTTCTTTCACACACTTTACCAAACTCAGTCACCAGCTTCTCCAGTTTCTCACATGAATCAGTCACCAGCGCTGTATCATCAACGAACAACAACTGATTCACTTTCCAAGCTCTCTCATCCCCAACAGACTGCATACTTGCCCCTCTTATCAAAACTCTTGCATTCACCTCCCTAACAACCCCATCCATAAACAAATTAAACAACCATGGAGACATCACAAAACACTGCCGCAAACCTACATTCACTGAGAACCAATCACTTTTCTCTCTTTCTACACGTATACATGCCTTATATCCTCGATAAAAACTTTTCACTGCTTTAATAACTTGCCTCCCACACCATATATTCTTAGTACCTTCCACAGAGCATCTCTATCAACTGTATCATATGCCTTCTCAAGATCCATAAATGCTACATACAAATCCATTTGTTTTTCTAAGTATTTCTCACATACATTCTTCAAATCAAACTCCTGATCCACACATCCTCTTCCACATCTGAATTCACACTGCTCTTCCCCAATTTGATGCTCTGTACATGCCTTCATCCTCTCAATAAATACCCTCCCATATAATTTACCAAGAATACTCAACAAACTTATACCTCTGTAATTTGAGCACTCGCTCTTATCCCCTTTGCCTATATATATATATATATATATATATATATATATATATATATATATATATATATATATATATATATTTTTCTTTTTTGCTTTGTCGCTGTCTCCCGCGTTTCCGAGGTAGCGCAAGGAAACAGACGACAAAAATGGCCCAACCCACCCCCATACACATGTATATACATACGTCCACACACGCAAATGTACATACCTACACAGCTTTCCATGGTTTACCCCAGACGCTTCATATGCCCTGATTCAATCCACTGACAGCACGTCATCCCCGGTATACCACATCGATCCAATTCACTCTATTCCTTGCCCTCCTTTCACCCTCCTGCATGTTCAGGCCCCGATCACACAAAATCTTTTTCACTCCATCTTTCCACCTCCAATTTGGTCTCCCACTTCTCCTCGTTCCCTCCAACTCCGACACATATATTCTCTTGGTCAATCTTTCCTCACTCATTCTCTCCATGTGCCCAAACCATTTCAAAACACCCTCTTCTGTTCTCTCAACCACGCTCTTTTTATTTCCATACATCTCTCTTACCCTTACATTACTTACTCGATCAAACCACCTCACACCACACATTGTCCACAGACATCTCATTTCCAGCACATCCATCCTCCTGCGCACAACTCTATCCATAGCCCACGCCTCGCAACCATGGAACATTGATGGAACCACTATTCCTTCAAACATAGCCATTTTTGCTTTCCGAGATAATGTTCTCGACTTCCACACATTCTTCAAGGCTCCCAGGATTTTCGCCCCCTCCCCCATCCTATGATCCACTTCCGCTTCCATGGTTCCATCCGCTGCCAGATCCACTCCCAGATATCTAAAACACTTTACTTCCTCCAGTTTTTCTCCATTCACACTTACCTCCCAATTGACTTGACCCTCAACCCTACTGTACCTAATTACCTTGCTCTTATTCACATTTACTCTTAACTTTCTTCTTTCACACACTTTATATATATATATATATATATATATATATATATATATATATATATATATATATATATATATATATATATATATATATATATATATATATATATATATATATATATATATATATATATATATATATACATATATATATATATATATATATATATATATTCCCATGAATCCACGGGGAAAATGAAAAACGAAATGTTCCCAAGTGCACTTTCGTGCAATAATCACATCATCAGGGGAGACACAAGAGAGAAATATAACAGTAAGTTGATATACATCGAAGAGACGAAGCT
>NC_092239.1:47812706-47912706 GCF_036320965.1 Panulirus ornatus
CTATGCCTGTTGTTCTCATTCATGCACGACCTATTCCTTATCTTTGATGCTCCCACTGTTCTCCAGGTTTCAAGTGATGCTGGTGAATTTTACATCTTCTCTAAGTATTACATTGATGTGTTTTGGCAGAGGATTATGATTTGATTACATCATAAATGAATAACATTTTCCGTAAAATTTTCAGTAAGATATGGGAAAGCGGAACCGACCATATATACCGCTGTCGTCTGAACAATACATTTTAAACTAAACCAGTTTTTTAACCTCACCTGAATCGTTCACGTTGCACCAGCATATTCACCATAGTTCTTTATAAGGTTTCAGTAACCAGTGAATACTTCATAAAAGGCTCCTCACCATCGTATCCACCAGTATTGTTTCATAAGTTGTAAGGTGACAGTAATTATCTCACACAATGTAATTCACATCATCTTCAGCCAAGCAAGAGACGTTCAGGCTAGCGGCTGGTGTAATGGAGAGTGTGTTAGCCGGAGCCACACACTCCCAGTGTTCAATCATCCTCCTGCCAGACGGGAACACGTCAGACGCCTCTGTGTTTGTGGTGAGAACTCTCTCTTTCCTGTGTTGCCATGTAGTGATAAACTTAAGATTTACTTCTTTCTTGATGTATAGAAAAGTGATATTTTGACAACTGTGAAAATCCCTGTTTTAGGAACTGGTCCGGTTGAAGGCGCCCTGGGGTGTGGGGGTGTTCCAGGTGGTAATGGACGGCCAAGATGATAACATGACGCAGGTGATGCTCTCCAGGGTAGTCAGCCAGGCTCGACGGGTAAGCTACCATACCACTTTCACTAAAAATGTTATGTCACGCTTATGATAACGCCCAAGCAGGTAGGTTACTCTCATCATCACTGAGGTAGGTAGAACACTTACATGTTGCTTCTGAGGAGAGTAGATCTTTCTCACGTTATTGCCGAGGCGGGTAGATGACTTGAATCACAGCAGATTCACATCACATTATTCATTACTTCCCTCGCTGCTTGGGTGGGTTGGTCACTTTTGGGAAATCACTTCATCGTCAGTGTTGAGGCGGGTAGGTCACTATTACTTCACATATACTAAATAATAACGGCACCACCAGCTACGTCAGTTGTCATGGTGCGTGACGGTGGTGGTGGTGAGCGACGACCCAGCCTTCCTCGCCGCCTTCGCCCACTGGTCCCTCAAGGGCCGCCTCCTGGTGTGGTCCACCAGGCTCCTCGTCCTCACCCGCCTACCGCTCCAGCAAATGCAGGACCTTAAAAGGACATTCTCCATGACCAACTCCATGCTGCTCATCGTCGAAGTTACACCAAAGTCACAGAGGTAAGTCGGGCGATGACCTAATGATCGAGCACATCGCTGTTGAAACAAATGTAAAGAAAGATAATAAAAGCTTTGATCTCTTAAGCGTCCATCTTTCTGACCGAAATTGACAATCCCACGTGATTATGCATTATGCATGACCATTCATTGCAATAAATAACCATGCAGAATTAGCCACCGACACAGAGGTACAATAGCATTTCCACAGGAACTCTTACCTAGAGCTAAACACGCCAAAATCTGGCATTTTTTTTCGAGCAGTGTTCTAGGATTACCAAAGGGACTCTCCCACCACAGGGGCTTCGTGTACATATACCCGCCTTACAGCCCCAAGGAAACCCAGGCCCTGAAGGTGGCCTCCTGGTCGCCCCATCGAGGGCTCGTCCTCACCACCCAACTCCCTCTCTTCCCCGACAAGTTCTCCAGGTAAACACAACACACAGGACAACAAAGACTTTTAATTAGATTATCTTTGTTATCCAGAGGAAAGATAATGGGGTGTATAGAGTGTTTTCTTTGTTACTTACCCAAATATGAATGAATCCTTGAAAAGGGAGAAAAGGCTTCGAAAGATATCAGAAATTGTAGTAAACTGACAGTTTCTTGAAAGTTATTGCCATGTGTTTCATAAGTAAGCTGGAAGTGTCTGGGAGGTCAGCTTTATACCCCCCTGAATGTAGGCCGGCTGTGTCATATAGGTAAGATTGAAGGTAAGCTTATGTCGGACGAAATGATGCAGGGGTTAGATGACAAAAGCTATGTCGGTGAGGGAAGTAAGAGAGACACTACTTTGGTACAGTAAGGAGGTGCGTTAATGTGGTGACACTATTACGTGTGTGAAGGTTGTGTGCACAGATGTACGAAGAGACGCCACCAAACATCCTCATTTATAATGAGAAATAACATGATCTCTCTACACAGATATGTTACAAATAGTGTAAGAGATCAGCTGATGCTTGAAGATAAGAGAACAAACCTTTATTCAAAGGGATGTTTATGTTAGAGACTTGGTGTTGAGTATTTTAAGACATGATGAAAGCTTAAGATAGCATTGTGTGGGTGTCGTATAAAACTGTAATAGCTTGTAAGGTGAGCGTAAGCGTTGCATGCTACCATGTGCGTGGTGGATATTCATAAGGTTCGTGTTAACTGTGCTGTACTGACCAGGTTCGAGCATGGAGCTTCGCTGGTAGTGGTGGCAGAAGAGTACCAACCACACGCGGCCTTAACCAGGGGCGGTACGCAGGGCGCTCCTACCTCCTTCATGGGGCCCATGGTCACCCTCCTGCAGCTCATCGCCAAGTCACTCAATTTCACGTGAGTTGTCCTTGTTCATAGTACAGTCCATGAACTCCCTCCCAGAGCAGAGGTAAACGAGGTAAACTTTCCTAGAACATGTTTCCACACAAAGATGTAAACATGGTCGTCTGTGATGACTGTCTTGTCTGAGGGCAGAATTTCCCTACTGTATAATATGTACTTTTTTCTAAGTAGTCCTAACCATCACATATTTCCTTATACAAATTACAGAGAAACACAGATCACCTATGTATCCTCGATTACAAAAATTCATCACCACTCAGCAGCGAGACCATTTTGTTCAACAGTACAATCATACTATTACAATTTTGTGAATTTGGTGAATATCTTCTGCTTGGTTTGAGTATTTAGAAAGCCTTCAACAGAGTTAAGTATCAGATTCTTTTGTTCGTTTTCCTGATTTTCTAGTATTTCAGATATCATTTCTGTCCAAATGAGACTTCCAAGAAGAGGTAAATGGGTCACACTTCATACAGTACAAATATAGTTGGAGTTCTCAGAACTCTGATCTTACCCAGCTTCTTCCTTCTATGTACAGGTTTTTTACCAACAACAAAACATACGAACTTATACACAGGTGAAAAGTTTCAGAGGATTATGTTCTGTTGCTCTACTTAACAAGTCTACAATTATCTCATTACAAACACCATTCACTACATCTCTCGTAAGTCCGATCTGACAACCCTCACGCAAAAAGAAAACTCCTGATATGAAATGCACCAAAAGCTCACCCACTGACCATTACGTATATAAAATATAACACCCAGCCACCTCTCATCTGCAGTGATAACCTCTTTGTAAACTCAACTAACCTCAGTAGGCTGAGGTCAGTGGTATCAAAACATCTCTAAAACTACCAATGTCTTAAAAAACTTGGCTGTACTTTATTCTCCACATCTTTCTTACATCGATCAAGGGATATACTCGCAACAGTTGCCATATTCATCAGCCTTCGTGGACAAGACGAAGTGATAATCTATACAACTTTACAGTAACCCACCTTCCTCCATCAACCCTAGTTCTCTCTCGTAATATGACACTCTGCAGTCTTTATCTTAAAATTGTGACGACAATTCTCATTGTCAGTAAGTACTGAAGTTTGGTCCAGTATGACTATTATATATAAACCCACACAACTACACACGCATTCACTTATTGTCACCAATACGCTCTTCTTAGCTACGTCTCTTACTTGTATATTAACAACCTTATTTATGTCTATCTCATTCTTGTATCTTCCCTTACGATGTGATCATTTTACGAAAGTGCACTTGGGAACTGTGTTTCATTTTCCCCATCGTTATCAGTAAATATATATGTATATATATATATATATATATATATATATATATATATATATATATATATATATATATATATATATATATATATATATATATTTTTTTTTTTCATACTATTCGCCATTTCCCGCATTAGCGAGGTAGCGTTAAGAACAGAGGACTGAGCCTTAGAGGGAATATCCTCACTTGGACCCCTCTGTTCCTTCTTTAGGAAATCTAAAAACGAGAGGGGAGGATTTCCAGCCCCCCGCTCCCTTATATATATATATATATATATATATATATATATATATATATATATATATATATATATATATATATATATACTTTTTTTTTTTTTTATACTTTGTCGCTGTCTCCCGCGTTTGCGAGGTAGCGCAAGGAAACAGACGAAAGAAATGGCCCAACCCCCCCCCATACACATGTATGTACATACGTCCACACACGCAAATATACATACCTACACAGCTTTCCATGGTTTACCCCAGACGCTTCACATGCCTTGATTCAATCCACTGACAGCACGTCAACCCCGGTATACCACATCGCTCCAATTCACTCTATTCCTTGCCCTCCTTTCACCCTCCTGCATGTTCAGGCCCCGATCACAGAAAATCTTTTTCACTCCATCTTTCCACCTCCAATTTGGTCTCCCTCTTCTCCTCGTTCCCTCCACCTCCGACACATATATCCACTTGGTCAATCTTTCCTCACTCATTCTCTCCATGTGCCCAAACCACTTCAAAACACCCTCTTCTGCTCTCTCAACCACGCTCTTTTTATTTCCACACATCTCTCTTACCCTTACGTTACTCACTCGATCAAACCACCTCACACCACACATTGTCCTCAAACATCTCATTTCCAGCACATCCATCCTCCTGCGCACAACTCTATCCATAGCCCACGCCTCGCAACCATACAACATTGTTGGAACCACTATTCCTTCAAACATAGCCATTTTTGCTTTCCGAGATAATGTTCTCGACTTCCACACATTCTTCAAGGCCCCCAGAATTTTCGCCCCCTCCCCCACCCTATGATCCACTTCCGCTTCCATGGTTCCATCCGCTGCCAGATCCACTCCCAGATATCTAAAACACTTCACTTCCTCCAGTTTTTCTCCATAATATATATATATTATCCCTGGGGATAGGGGAGAAGGAATACTTCCCACGTATTCCCTGCGTGTCGTAGAAGGCGACTAAAAGGGGAGGGAGCTGGGGGCTGGAAATCCTCCCCTCTCGTTTTTTTTTTTTTTTAATTTTCCAAAAGAAGGAACAGAGAATTGGGCCAGGTGAAGGTATTCCCTCAAAGGCCCAGTCCTCTGTTCTTAACGCTACCTCGCTAATGCGGGAAATGGCGAATAGTTTGAAAGAAAAGAAAGATATATATATTTATATATATACATATATATATATATATATATATATATATATATATATATATATATATATATATATATATATATATATATATATATATATATATAAAGTAAAGTGTTTTAGAAATCTGGGAGTGGATCTGGCAGCGGATGGAACCATGGAAGCGGAAGTGGATCATAGGGTGGGGGAGGGGGCGAAAACCCTGGGGGCCTTCAAGAATGTCTGGAAGTTGAGAACATCATCTCGGAAAGCAAAAATGGGTATGTTTGAAAGAATAGTGGTTCCATCAATGTTGTATAGTTGCGAGGTGTGGGCTATGGAGAGAGTTGTGCGCAGGAGGATGTATGTGCTGGAAATGAGATGCTTGAGGACAATGTGAGGTGTGAGGTGGTTTGATCGAGTAAGTAACTTAAGGGTAAAAGAGATGTGTGGAAATAAAAAGAGCGTGGTTGAGAGAGCAGAAGAGGGAGTTTTAAAATGGTTTGGGCACAAGTATAGAATGAGTGAGGAAAGATTGACCAAGAGGATATATGTGTCGGAGGTGGAGGGAACGAGAAGTGGGAGACCAAATTGGAGGTGGAAAGATGGAGTGAAAAAGATTTTGTGTGATCGGGGCCTGAACATGCAGGAGGGTGAAAGGAGGGCAAGGAATAGAGTGAATTGGATCGATGTAGTATACCGGGGTTGACGTGCTGTCAGTAGATTGAATCCGGGCATGTGATGCGTCTCGGGTAAACCATGGAAAGCTGTGTAGGTATGTATAGTTGCGTGTGTGGACGTATGTATATACATGTGTATGGGGGTGGGTTGGGCCATTTCTTTCGTCTGTTTCCTTGCGCTACCTCACAAACGCGGGAGACAGCGACAAAGCAAAAAAAAAAAAAAAAGAAAAATACATATATATATATATATATATATATATATATATATATATATATATATATATATATATATATATATATATATATATATATATATATATATATATACATATATATATATATATATATATATATATATATATATATATATAGAAATAAATTAATAAATAAATGAATAAATATATATATATATATATATATATATATATATATATATATATATATATATATATATATATATATATATATATATATATATATTTTGTTTCATACTACTCGCCATTTCCCGCATTAGCGAGGTAGCGTTAAGAACAGAGGACTGGGCCTTTGAGGGAATATCCTCACCTGGCCCCCGACTTTGTTCCTTCTTTTGGAAAATTAAAAAAAAAAAAGAGAGGGGAGGGTTTCCAGCCACCCGCTCCCTCCCCTTTTAGTCGCCTTCTACGACACGCAGGGAATACGTGGGAAGTATTCTTTCTCCCCTATCCCCAGGGATAATATATATATATATATATATTTATATATATATATATATATTATCCCTGGGGATAGGGGAGAAAGAATACTTCCCACGTATTCAGTGCGTGCCGTAGAAGGCGACTAAAAGGGAAGGGAGCGGGAGGCTGGAGATCCTACCCTCTTTTTTTTTTTTCCCAAAGAAGGAACAGAGAAGGGGCCAGATGAGGATATTGACTTAAAGGCCCAGTCCTCTGTTCTTAACGCTACCTCGCTAATGCGGGAAATGGCGAATAGTATGAAAGAAATATATATATATATATGTATATATATATATATATATATATATATATATATATATATATATATATATATATATATATATATATATATATATATATATATGTATATATATATGAATATATATATATATATATATATATATATATATATATATATATATATATATATATATATATATATATATATATATATATATATATATATATATATATATATATATATATATATATATATATATATATATATATATAAATATATATATATATATATATATATATATATATATATATATATGCTTTGTCGCTGTCTCCCGCGTTAGCGAGGTAGCGCAAGGAAACAGGCGAAAGAATGGCGCAACCCGCCCACATACACATGTATATACATGCACGTCCACACACGCAAATATACATACCTATACATCTCAATGTATAGATACATATACACACACACAGACATATACATGTATACACATGTACAAAATTCATACTGTCTGCCTTTATTTATTCCCATCGCCACCTCGCCACATATGGTATAACAACCTCCTCCCCCCTCATGTGTGCGAGGTAGCGCTAGGAAAAGACAACAAAGACCCCATTCGTTCATACTCAGTCTCTAGCTGCCATGTAATAATGCCCGAAACCACAGCTCACTTTCCACATCCAGTTCCCACAGAATTCTCCATGGTTTACCCCAGACGCTTCACATGCCCTAGTTCAATCCATTGACAGCACGTCGACCCCGGTATAGCACATCGTTCCAATTCACTCTATTCCTTGCATGCCTTTCACCCTCCTGAATGTTCAGGCCCCGATCACTCTAAATCTTTTTCACTCCATCTTTCCACCTCCAATTTGGTCTCCTACTTCTCCTCGTTCCCTCCACCTCTGACGCGTATATCTTCTTGGACAATCTTTCCTCACTCATTCTCTCCATGTGACCAAACCATTTCAAAACACTCTCTTCTGTTCTCTCAACCACACTCTTTATTTCCACACATCTCTCTTACCCTTACATTACTTACTCGATCAAACCACCTCACACCACATATTGTCCTCAAACATCTCATTTCCAGCACATCCACCCTCCTGCGCACAACTCTATCCATAGCCCTGGCTTCGACACCATACAACATTGTTGGAACCACTATTTCTTCAAACATACCCATTTTTGATTTCCGAGATAATGTTCTCGACTTCCAAAAATTCTTCAAGGCTCCCAGAATTTTCGCCACCTCCCCCACCCTATGATTCACTTCCGTTTCCATGGTTCCATCCGCTGCCAGATCCACTCCCAGATATCTAAAACACTTTACTTCCTCCAGTTTTTCTCTATTCAAACTTACCTCCCACATGAATTGACCCTCAACCCTACTGTACCTAATAAGATTGCTCTTATTCACATTTACTCTCAACTTTCTTCTTTCACACACTTTACCAAACTCAGTCACCAGCTTCTGCAGTTTCTCACATGAATCAGCCACCAGCGCTGTATCATCAGCGAACAACAAGTGACTCACTTCCCAAGCTCTCTCCTCTACAATAGACTGCATACTTGCCCCTCTTTTCAAAACTCTTGCATTCACCTCCCTAACAACCCAATCCATAAACGAAGTAAAAAGCCAAGGAGACATCACAGAGCCTTGCCGTAAACCTATATTCTCTGAGAACCAATTACTTTCCTTTTTTCCTACACGTACACATGCCTTACATCCTCGATAAAAACTTTTCACTGCTTCTAACAACTTGCCTCCCGCATCATATATTCTTAGTACCTACCACAGAGCATCTCTATTAACTCTATCATATGCCTTCTCCAGATCCATAAATGCTTCATACAAATCCATTTGATTTTTCCAAATATTTATCACAAACATTCTTCAAAGCAAGCACCTGATCCTCACATCCTCTACCACTTTTGAAAACACACTGCTCTTCCCCAATCTGATGCCCTGTGCATGCCTTCACCCTCTCAATCAATACCCTCCCATATAATTTACCAGGAATACTCAACAAACTTATACCTCTGTAATTTGAGCACTCACTCTTAACCCCTTTGCCTTTGTACAGTGGCACTATGCAAGCTTTCCGAAAATCCTCAGGCACCTCATCATGAGTCATACATACATTAAATAACCTTACCAACCAGTCAACAATACAGTCACCCACTTTTTTAATAAATTTAACTGCAATACCATACAAACCTGCTGCCTCCCCGGCTTTCATCTTCCGCAAAGCTTTCACTACCTCTTGTGTTTACCAAATCATTTTCCCTAACCCTCTCACCTTGCACACCACCTCCACCAAAACACCCTATATCTGCCACTCTATTATCAAACACATTCAACAAACCTTCAAAATACTCATTCCATCTCCTTCTCACATTATCACAACATGTTATCACCTCTGCATTAGTCCCCTTCACTGAAGTTTCCATTTGTTCCCTTGTCTGACGCACTTTATTTCCCTTTTTCCAATAAAATTTAATGATACTCTCTCACCCCAACTCTCATATGCCATCTTTTTCACCTCTTGCACCTTTCTCTTGACCTTCTGCCTCTTTCTTTTATACATCTCTCACTAATTTGCTTTATTTCCCTGCAAAAATCGTCCAAATGCCTCTCTCTTCTCTTTCACTAATAATCCTACTTCTTCATCGCACCACTTACTATTCTTTCTAATCAACCTATCTCCCACGCTTCTCATGCCACAATCATATTTTGAGCTAACCATCACTGCTTCACTAAATACATCCGTGTCCTCCCATACTCCCCTTACCTCCTTTGTTCTCACCTTTTTCCATTCTGTACTCAGTCTCTCCTGGTACTTCCTTACACAAGTCTCCTTCCCAAGCTCACTCACTCTCACCACTCTCTTCACCCCAACATTCTCTCTTCTTTTCTGAAAACCTCCACAAACCTTCACCTTCGCCTCCACAAGATAATGATCAGACAGTCCTCCAGTTTCACCTCTCAGCACATTCACATCCAAAAGTCTATCTTTCGCGCGCCTATCAATTAACATAATCCAATAACGCTCTCTGGCCATCTCTCCTACCAACATACTTTAGCTTGCGCAAAACATGCTCTTGGCATGAGGAGCGTGGGAGGTGGGCAGATTAGAAAGGGCAGTGAGTAGTGGGATGAAGAAGTAAGATTATTAGTGAAAGAGAAGAGAGGGACATTTGGACGATTTTTGCCGGGAAATAATTCAAATGAGTAGGAGATGTATAAAAAAAAACAGGCAGTAGGTCAAGAGAAAGGTGCAAGATGTGAAAAAGATATCATATGAGAGTTGCCGTGATAGAGTACCATTAAATTTTAGGGAGAATAAAATGATATTTTGGAGGAGGGAAATAAAGTGTGTAAGAAAATGGAACAAATGGAAACTTCAATGAAGGGGGCTAATGGGGAGGTGATAACAAGTAGTGGTGATGTGAGAAGGAGATGGAGAAAGTATTTGGAATGTTTGTTGAATGTGTTTGATGATAGAATGGCAGATATAGGGTGTTTTGGTCGAGGTGTTGTGCAAAGTGAGCGGGTTAGGGAAATGATTTGGTAAACAGAAATAAGGTAGTAAACAAGTGATTGTCCAAAAAATGTTTTCGACAACCACATGTTTACCAAATGGAGTCCTAGCTTCGTCTCTTAGATGTATATCAACAGATTGTTATATTTCTCTCTTGTGTCTCCCCTGATGATGTTATTATTACACGAAAGTGCACTTGGGTACTTTTCGTGTTTCAAATTTCATCGTGGACTCATAGGAATAACTTGATCACTCGCAAAACTCTAATCCTTTCCAATGAATTTATATATCTATATTTATTTTATTTTGTTTTGTCGCTGTCTCCCGTGTTTGCGAGGTAGAGCAAGGAAACAGACGAATGAAATGGCCCAACCCACCCCCATACACATATATATATATACACGTCCACACACGCAAATATACATACCTATATATCTCAATATACACATATATATACACACACAGACACATACATATATACCCATGCACACAATTCACACTGTCTGCCTTTATTCATTCCCATCGCCATATCGCCACACATGGAATACCATCCCCTTCCCCCCCTCATGGGTGCGAGGTAGCGCTAGGAAAAGACAACAAAGGCCCAATTCGTTCACACTTAGTCTCTAGCTGTCATGCAATAATGCCCGAAACCACAGCTCCCTTTCCACATCCAGGCCCCACACAACTTTCCATGGTTTACCCCAGACGTTTCACATGCCCTGATTCAATCCACTAACAACACGTCAACCCCGGTATATCACATCGATGCAATTCACTCTATTCCTTGCCCGCATTTCACCGTCCTGCGTGTTCAGGCCCCGATCACTCAAAATCTTTTTCACTTCATCTTTCCACCTCCAATTTGGTCTCCCACTTCTCCTCGTTCCCTCCACCTCCGACACATATATCCTCTTGGTCAATCTTTCCTCACTCATTCTCTCCATGTGCCCAAACGATTTCAAAACACCCTCTTCTGCTCTCTCAACCACGCTCTTTTTATTTCCACACATCCCTCTTACCCTTACATTACTTAATCGATCAAACCACCTCACACCACATATTGTCCTCAAACATCTCATTTCCAGCACATCCATCCTTCTGCGCACAGCCCTATCAATAGCCCACGAATCGCAACCATACATCATTGTTGGAACCACTATTCCTTCAAACATACCCATTTTTGCTTTCCGAGATAATGTTCTCGACTTCCACACATTCTTCAAGGCTCCCAGGATTTTCGCCCCCTCCCCCACCCTATGATTCACTTCCGCTTCAATGGTTCCATCCGCTGCCAGATCCACTCCCAGATATCTAAAACACTTTACTTCCTCTAGTTTTTCTCCATTCAAACTTACCTCCCAATTGACTTGACCCTCAACCCTACTGTACCTAATAACCTTGCTCTTATTCACATTTACTCTTAACTTTCTTCTTTCACACACTTTACCAAACTCAGTCACCAGCTTCTGCAGTTTCTCACATGAATCAGCCACCAGCGCTGTATCATCAACGAACAACAACTGACTCACTTCCCAGGCTTTCTCATCCACAACAGACTTCATACTTACCCCTCTTTCCAAAGGTCTTGCATTCACCTCGCTAACAACCCCAACCATAAACAAATTAAACAACCATGGAGACATCACACACCCCTGCCGCAAACCTACATTCACTAAGAACCAATCACTTTCCTCTCTTCCTACACGTACACATGCCTTACATCCTCGATAAAAACTTTTCACTGCTTCTAACAACTTGCCTCCCACACCACATATTCTTAATACCTTCGACAGAGCATCTCTATCAACTCTATCATATTCCTTCTCCAGATCCATAAATGCTACATACAAATCCATTTGCTTTTCTAAGTATTTCTCATATACATTCTTCAAAGCAAACACCTGATCCAAACATCCTCTACCACTTCTGACACCACACTGCTCTTCCCCAATCTGATGCTCTGTACATGCCTTCACCCTCTCAATCAATACCCTACCATATAATTTACCAGGAATACGCAACAAACTTATACCTCTGTAATTTGAGCACTCACTCTTATCCCCTTTGCCTTTGTATAATGGCATTATGCACGCATTCCGCCAATCCTCAGGCACTTCACCATGAGTCATACATACATTAAATAACCTTACCAACTAGTCAACAATACAGTCACGCCCTTTTTAGATAGATTCCGTTGGAATACCATCCAAACCTGCTGCCTTGCCGGCTTTCATCTACCGCAAAGCTTTTACTACCTCTTCTCTGTTTACCAAATCATTTTCCCTAACCCTCTCAATTTGCACACCACCTCGACCAAAACACCCTATATCTACCACTCTATCATCAAACACATTCAACAAACCTTCAAAATACTCACTCCATCTCCTTCTCACATCACCACCACTTGTTATCACCTCCCCATTAGCGCCCTTCACTGAAGTTCCCATTTGCTCCCTTGTCTTACGCACTTTATTTACCTCCTTCCAGAACATCTTTTTATTCTCCCTAAAATTTAATGATACTCTCTCACCCCAACTCTCATTTGCCCTCTTTTTCACCTCTTGTACCTTTCTCTTGACCTCCTGTCTCTTTATTTGATACATCTCCCACTCAATTGCATTTTATCATTGCAAAAATCGTCCAAATGCCTCTCTCTTCTCTTTCACTCATAATCTTATTTCTTCATCCCTACAACTCACTACCCTTTCTAATCAACCCACCTCCCACTCTTCTCATACCACAAGCATCTTCAGCGCACTCCATCACTGATTCCCTAAATACATCCCATTACTCCCCCACTCCCCTTACTTCCACTGTTTTCACCTTTTTCCATTTTGTACTCAGTCTCTCCTGGTGCTTCCTCATACAAGTCTCCTTACCAAGCTCACTTACTCTCACCACCCTCTTCACCCCAACATTCACTCTTCTTTTCTGAAAACCCATACAAATCTTCACCTTAGCCTCCACAAGTAAATGATCAGACATCCTTCCAGTTGCACCTCTCAGCACATTAATATTCAAAAGTCTCTCAATCACACGCCTGTCAATTAACAGGTAATCCAATAACGCTCTCTGGCCATCTCGCCTACGTACATACGTATACTTATGTATATCTCGCTTTTTAAACCATGTATTCCCAATCGCCAGTCCTTTTTCAGCATACAAATCTACAAGCTCTTCACCATTTCCATTTACAACACTGAACACCCCATGTATACCAATTATTCCCTCAACTGCCACATTGCTCATCTTTACATTCAAATCACCCATCACTATAACCCAGTCTTGTGCATCAAAACCACTAACACACTCATTCAGTTGCTCCCAAAACACTTGCCTCTCATGATCTTTCTTCTCATGCCCAGGTGCATATGCACAAATAATCACCCATCTCTCTCCATCAACTTTCAGTTTTACCCGTATTAATCGACAGTTTACTTTCTTACATTCTATCACATACTTCCACAACTCCTGTTTCAGGAGTACTGCTACTCCTTCCCTTGCTCTTGTCCTCTCACTAACCCCTGACTTTACTCCCAAGACATTCCCAAACCACTCTTCCCTTAACCCTTGAGCTTCGTTTCACTCAGAGCCAAAACATCCAGGTTCCTTTCCTCAAACATACTACCTATCTCTCCTTTTTTCACATCTTGGTTACATCCACACACATTTAGACACCCCAATCTGAGTCTACGAGGAGGATGAGAACTCCCCGCGTGACTCCTTCTGTTTCCCATTTTTGAAAAGTTAGAATACAAGGAGGGGATGATTTATGGCATCCAGCTCCCGTTCCCTCTAGTCGCCATATGTATATATATATGTATATATATATATATATATATATATATATGTATATATATATATATATATATATATATATATATATATATATATATATATATATATATATATATATATATATATATAATATATATATATATATATATATATATATATATATATATATGCGAGGCGTGGGCTGTGGATAGAGTTGTGCGCAGGAGGATGGATGTGCTGGAAATGAGATGTTTGAGGACAATGTGTGGTGTGAGGTGGTTTGATCGAGTAAGTAACGTAAGGTTAAAGAGATGTGTGGAAATAAAAAGAGCGTGGTTGAGAGAGCAGAAGAGGGTGTTTTAAAATGGTTTGGGCACATGGAGAGAATGAGTGAGGAAATATTGACCAAGAGGATATATGTGTCGGAGGTGGAGGGAACGAGGAGAAGAGGGAGACCAAATTGGAGGTGGAAAGATGGAGTGAAAAGGATTTTGTGTGATCGGGGCCTGAACATGCAGGAGGGTGAAAGGAGGGCAAGGAATAGAGTGAATTGGAGCGATGTGGAATACCGAGGTTGACGTGCTGTCAGTGGATTGAATCAAGGCATGTGAAGCGTCTGGGGTAAACCATGGAAAGCTGTGTAGGTATGTATATT
This sequence comes from Panulirus ornatus, assembly GCF_036320965.1. NCBI lineage: Eukaryota > Metazoa > Arthropoda > Malacostraca > Decapoda > Palinuridae > Panulirus > Panulirus ornatus. The sequence goes on from NC_092239.1 coordinate 47,827,638, forward strand.
TGCGTGTGTGGACGTATGTATATACATGGTTATGGGGGTGGGTTGGGCCATTTCTTTCGTCTGTTTCCTTGCGCTACCTCGCAAACGCGGGAGACAGCTACAAAGCAAAAAAGAAAAAAAAAAAAATATATATATATATATATATATATATATATATATATATATATATATATATATATATATATATATATATATATATATATATATATATATATATATATATATGATTTTTTTTTTTTTTTTTGCTTTGTCACTGTCTCGCGCATGAGCGAAATACCTTAAGGAAACAGACGAAGGAATGGCCCAACCCATCCACATACACATGTATATACATACACGTCCACACACGCAAATATACATACCTATACATCTCAACGTTTACATATATATACACCCAAAGACATATGCATATATACACATGTACATAATTCATACTGTCTGCCTTTATTCATTCCCTTCGCAACCTCGCCACACAAGAAATAACAACCCCCTCACACCTCATGTGTGGGAGGTAGCGCTAGGAAAAGACAACAAATGCCAAATTCGTTCACACTCAGTCTCTAGCTGTCATGTGATAATGCACCGAAACCACTGCTCCCTTTCCACATCCAGGCCCCACACAACTTTCCATGGTTTACCCCAAACGCTTCACATGCCAAGGTTCAATCGACTTACAGCACGTCGACCCCCGTATACCATATCGTTCCTATTCACGCCATTCCTTTCACTCCTTTCACCCTCCTGCATGTTCAGGCCCCGATCACTCAAAATCTTTTTCACGCCTTCGTTTCACGTCCAATTTGGTCTCCCACTTCTCCTCGTTCCCTCCACCTCTGACACATATATCCTCTTGGTCAATCTTTCCTCACTCATTCTCTCCATGTGGCCAAACCATTTCAAAACACCATCTTCTGCTTTCTCAACCATACTCTTTTTATTACCACACATCTCTCTTACCCTTACATTACTTACTCGATCAAACCACCTCACACCACATATTGTCCTCAAACATCTCATTTCCAGCACATCCACCCTCCTACGCACATCTCTATCCATAGCCCACGCCTCGACACCATAGAACATTGTTGGAACCACTATTCCTTCAAACAGACCCATTTTTGCTTTCCGAGATAATGTTCTCGACTTCCACACATTCTTCAAGGCTCCCAGCACTTTCGCCCCCTACCCCACCCAATGATTCACTTCCGCTTCAATGGTTCCATCCGCTGCCAAATCTACTCCCAGATATTTAAAACACCTCACTTCCTCCAGTTTTTCTCCATTCAAACTTGCCTCCCAAATGCCTTGACCCTCAACCCTACTGTACCTAATAACCTTGCTCTTATTCACATTTCCTCTCAACTTTCTTCTTTCACACACTTTACCAAACTCAGTTACCAGCTTCTGCAGTTTCTCACATGAATCAGCCACCAGCGATGTATCATCAGCGAACAATAACTGACTCACTTCCCAAGCTCTCTCATCCACAACGGACTGCATACTTGTCCCTCTTTCCAAAACTCTTGCATTCACCTCCCTAACAACCCCATCCATAAACAAATTAAACAACCATGTAGACATCACACACCAGTGCCGCAAACATACATTCACTGAGAACCAATCACTTTCCTCTCTTCCTACACGTACACATGAATTACATCCTCGATAAAACTTTTCACTGCTTCTAACAACTTGCCTCCCACACCATATAGTCTTAATACTTTCTAAAGAGCATCTCTGTCAACTTTATCATATGCCTTCTCTCTTCCTAAAAGGAGAAAGGAAGAAGCAGTCACGCAAGGAGTGCTCATCCTTCTCGAAATCTCAGATTGGGTGTCTAAATGTGTGTAGATATAACTAAGAGGATAAAAATGAGGTATAGGTTGTATGTTTGAGGAAAGGATCCTGGATGTTTTGGCTCTGATGGAAACGATGCTCAAGGATAAAGGGGAAAAGTGGTTTAGCAATGTCTTGGGAATAAACTCAGGGGTTAGTGAAAGGACAAGAGCAAGGAAAGGATTAGCACTACTCCTGAAACAGGAGTGGTGGGAATATGTAATAGAGTGTGAGAAAGTAAACTCTTGTTTGATATGGGTAAAACTAAAAGTGGATGGAGAGAGATGGGTGATTATTGGTGCATATGCACCTGGGCATGAGAGGGAAGGGTTTTGGGAGCAGCTGAGTGAGTGTGTTAGTAGTTTTAATGCACGAGACCGGGTTATAGTGATTGGTGATTTGAATGCAAAGGTGAGTGATGTGGCAGTTGAGGGAATAATTGATGTACTTGGGGTGTTAAGTGTTGTAAATGCAAATGGTGAAGAACATATATTCATGTGCTAAAAAAGGACTAGTGATTGGGAATACCTAGTTTGAAAAGAGATATATAAAAGTATGCGTATGTGAGTAGAAGAGATAGTCAGAGAGCGTTATTGGATTACGTGGTAGCTGATTAGGAAGGGTAGTGAGTGGTGGGATGAAGAAGTAAGATTATTAGTGAAAGAGAAGAGAGAGGCATTTAGACGATTTTTGGAGACGTAGATAATGCAAATGATTGGTAGATGTATAAAAGAAAGAGGCAGGAGGTCAAGAAAAAGGTGTAAGAGGAGAAAAAGACGGGAAATGAGAGGTGGAGTGAGACAGTATCATTCAATTTTAGGAAGGATTAAAAGATGTTTTTGAAGGAGGTAAAGAAAGTGCGTAAGACAAGGGAACAAATGGGAAAATCAGTGAAGGGGCCTAATAGGGATGTGATAAGTAGTGGTGATGTGAGAAGGAGATGGAGTCAGTATTTTGAACGTTTGTAAAATGTGTTTGATGATAGAGTTGCAGATATACTGTGTTTTGGTCGCGGTGTTGTGCAAAGAGAGAGGGTTAGGAAGAATGATTTGGTAAACAGAGAAGAGGTAATAAAAATTTTGCGGAAGATGAAAGCCAGCAAGGCAGCGGTTTTGGATGGTATTGCAGTGGAATTTATTTAAAAAAGGGGTGACTGTATTGTTGACTGGTTGGTAAGATTATTTCATATATCTCATGTCGAGGTGACAGAGGATTGGCGGCATGCTTGCATAATGCCATTGTACAAAGGCAAAGGGGACAAAGGTGAATGCTGAAATTACAGAGGTATAAGTTTGTAGAGTATTCCTGGTAAATTATATGGGAGGGTATTGATTGAGAGGGTGAAGGCATGAACAGAGCATCAGATTGAGGAAGAGCAGTGCGATTTCAGAAGAGGTAGAAACGTGTGGATCAGGTGTTTCCTTTGAAGAATGTATGTGAGAAATACTTGGAAAAGCAAATACCTTTGTATGTAGCATTACGGATCTGGAGAAGGCATATGATAGAGTTGATAGAGATGCTCTGTGGAAGGTATTAAGAATATATTGTGAGGGAGACAAGTTGTTAGAAGCAGTGAAAAGTTTTTATCGAAGACGTAAGGCATGTGTGCGTGTAGGAAGAGAGGAAAGTGGTTGGTTCTCAGTGAATGTTGGTTTGTGGCAGGGGTGCGTGTTGTCTCCGTAGTTGATTAACTTGTTTATGGATGGGGTTGTTAGGGAGGTGAAAGAGAAAGAGGGGCAAGAATGCAGTTTGTTGTGGATGAGAGAGCTTGGGAAGTGAGTCATATGTTGCTCGCTGATAATACAGCGCTGGTGGCTGATTCCGGTGAGAAACTACAGAAGCTGGTGACTGAGTTTGGTAAGGTTTGTGAAAGAAGAAAGCTAAGAGTAAATGTGAGTAAGAGCAAGGTCATTATGTACAGTAGGGTTAAGGGATAAGTCAATTGGGGGGTAGGTTTGAATGGAGATAAACTGGAGGATGTGAATTGTTTTAGATATCTGGTAGTGTATTTGGCAGCGGATGGAATCATGGAAGCGGAAGTGAATCATAGGGTGGAAGAGGGGGCGAAAGTTCGGAGAACGTTGAAAAATGTGTGGAAGTCGAGAAAGTTATTCTGGAAAGCGAAAATGGGTATGTTTTAAGGAACAGTGGTTTCAACAATGTTATATGGTTGCGATACGTGAGCTATAGATAGAGTTGTGCGGAGCAGGATGGATGTGCTGGAAATGAGATGTTTGAGGACAGTATTTGGTGGGAGGTGGTTTAATCGAGTAAGTAATGAAAGGGTAAGAGAGATGTGTGGTAATAAAAAGAGTGTTGTTGAGAGAGCAGAAGAAGGTGTTTTGAAAGGGTTTGGTCACATGGAGAGAATGATTGACGTAAGATTGACAAAGACGATATATGTGTCAAAGGTGGGGGAACGAGGAGAATTGGGAGACCAAATTGGAGGTGGAAAGATGGAGTGAAAAAGATTTTGAGTGATCGGGGCGTGAACATGAAGGAGGATGAAAGGCGTGCAAGGAATAGAGTAAATGGGAACGGTGTGTTGTACTGGGGTCGACGTGTTGTCAGTGGATTGAATTAGGGCATGTGGAGTGTCTGGAGTAGACCATGGAAAGTTCTCTGGTGCTTGGATATGGAAAATGAGCATTGGGTTCGGTGTATTATACATGACAGCTTAAGACTGAGTGTGAACGAATGTGGCCTCTGTTGTCTTTTCCTAACGCTACCTCTCGCACACACCTTTGTACGATGTCACTATGCAAGCATTCCGCCAATCCTGAGGCACCTCACCATGAGTCATACATGCATTAAAAACCTTACCAACCAGTCAACAATAAAGTCACACACTTTTTTAATAAATTCCTCTGCAATACCATCGAAACCCGATGCCTTACCGGCTTTCATGTTCAGCAAAGCTTTTACTACCCCTTCTCTGTTTTCCAAATCATTTTCCCTAACCCTCTCACTTTGCACACCACCTCGACCAAAAAACCATATATATGCCACTCTATCATCAAATACATTCAACAAACCTTCAAAATACTCACTCAGTCTCCTTTTCCCATCAGCACTACTTGTTATTCACTCCCCATTAGCCCTCTTCACTGAAGTTTCCATTTGTTCCCTTGTTTTACACACTTTATTTTCCTCCTTCCAAAACATCTTTTTATTCTCCCTAAAATTTAATGATACTCTTTCACCCCAACTCTCATTTGCACTCTTTCTCACCCCTTGCACGTTTCTCTTGACCTCCTGCCTCTTTCTTTTATACATCTACCAGTCGATTGCATTATTTCCGTGCAAAAACCGTCCAGATGCATCTCTCTTTTCTTTCACTAATACTCTTACCTCTTCATGCCACCACTCACTACCCTTTTTAATCTGCCCACCTCCCACGTTTCTCATGCAACGTGCATCATTTGCGCAAGCCATCACTGCTTCCCGAAATACATACCATTTTTCTCCCACTCCCCTTATGTCCTTTGTTCTCACCTTTTTCCATTTTGTACTCAGTCTCTCCTAGTACTTCCTCACACACGTCTCCCTCCCAAGCTCACTCACTCCCATCGCTCTTTTCACCCCAACATTCTCTTTTCTTTTCTGAAAACTTCTACAAATCTTCACCATCACCTCCACAAGATAATTATCAGACATCCCTCCAGTTGCACCTCTCAGCATATTAACATCCAAAAGTCTCTCTTTCACGCACCTATCAATCAGCACGTAATCCAATCACGTTCTCTGGCCATCTCTCTTAATTACATACGTATACATATGTATATCTCTCTTTTTAAACCAGGTATTCCCAATCACAAGTCTTTTTTCCTCACATAAATCTACAAGCTCACCACCATTTCCATTTACAACACTGAACACCCCATGTCCTCCAATTATTCCCTCAACTACCACGTTACTAACCTTTGCATTCAAATCACCCATTACTATAACCCGGTCTCGTGCATCAAAACTACTAACACACTCACTCAGCTGCTCCCAAAACACTTGCCTCTCATGATCTCTCTTCTCATGCTCAGGTGCATATGCACCAATAATCACCTATCTCTTTCCATCCACTTTCAGTTTTACCCATATCAATCTAGAGTTTACTTTCTTACATTCTATCACATACTCCCACCACTAAAGTTTCAGGAGTAGTGCTACTCCTTCACTTGCTCTTGTCCTCTCACTAACCCCTGACTTTACTCCCAAGAAATTCCCAAACCACTCTTCCCCTTTACCCTTGAGCTTCGTTTCACTCCGAGCCAAAACATCCAGGTTCCTATCCTCAAATATAGAATCTATCTCTCCTTTTTTCTCTTCTAGGTTACATCCACACACATTTAGACACCCCAGTCTGAGACTTCCAGGAGGATGAGCACTCCCCGCGTGACTCTTTCTTGTTTTTCCCCTTTTAGAAAGTTGAAATAAAAGGAGGGGAGGGTTTCCAACTTCCCGCTCACGTCCCATTTAGTCGCCTTCTACGACACTTGAAGAATGCGTGGGAATTATTCTTTCTCCCCTATCCCCATGGATATATATATATATATATATATATATATATATATATATATATATATATATATATATATATATATATATATATATATATATATTTATATATATATATATATATATATATATATATATATGCCAGAATTTTGGGCGGGTGAGGGGGCGAAAATTCTGGGAGCCTTGAAGAATGTTTGGAAGTCGAGATTATAATCTCCGAAAGCAAAAATGGGTATGTTTGAAGGAATAGTGGTTCCAACAATGTTGTATGGTTGCGAGGCGTGGGCTATGGATAGAGTTGTGCGGAGGAGGGTGGATGTGCTGGAAATGAGATGTTTGAGGACACTATGTGGTGTGAGGTGGTTTGATCGAGTAAGTAATGTAAGGGTAAGAGAGATGTGTAGAAATAAAGAAAAGTGTGGTTGAGAGAGTTGAAGAGGGTGTTTTGAAATGGTTTGGTCACATAGAGAGAATGAGTGAGGAAAGATTGACCAAGATGATATATGTGTCAGAAGTGGAGGGAACGAGAAGTGGGAGACCAAATTGGAGGTAGGAAGATGGAGTGAAAAAGATTTTGAGTGATCGGGGCCTGAACATTCAGGAGGGTGAAAGGCGTGCAAGGAATAGAGTGAATTGATACGATGTGGTATACCGGGGTTGACGTGCTGTCAATGGATTGAACCAGGGCATGTGAAGCGCCTGGGGTAAACCATGGAAAGTTGTGTGGGGCCTGGATGTGGAAAGGGAGCTGTGGTTTCGGTGCATTATTACATGACAGCTAGAGACTGAGTGTGAACGAATGGGGCCTTTGGTGTCTTTTCCTAGCGCTACCTCGCACATGTGAGGAGGGAGGGGGTTGGTATTCCATGTGTGGCGAGGTGGCGATGGGAACAAATAAAGGCAGACAGTATGAATTGTGTACATGTGTATAAATGTACATGTCTGTATGTGTATATATATGTGTACATTGAGATGTATTGGTATGTATATTTCCGTGTGTGGACGTGTATGTATATACATGTGTATGTGGGCGGGTTGGGCCATTCTTTCGTCTGTTTCCTTGCGCTACTTCGTAAACGCGGGAGACAGCGACAAAGCAAAATAAAAAGAAACTAATAATGATAAGAATATATATATATATATATATATATATATATATATATATATATATATATATATATATATATATATATATATTTCTTTTTTTTTTTTTTGCTTTGTCGCTGTCTCCCGCGTTTGCGAGGTAGCGCAAAGAAACAGACGAAAGAAATGGCCCAACCCACCCCCATACACATGTATATACATACGTCCACAAACGCAAATATACATACCTACAGAGCTTTCCATGGTTTACCCCAGATGCTTCACATGCTCTGATTCAATCCACTGACAGCACGTCAAGCCCGGTATACCACATCGATCAAATTCACTCTATTCCTTGCCCTCCTTTCACCCTCCTGCATGTTCTGGCCCCGATCACACAAAATCTTTTTCACTCCATTTTTCCACCTCCAATTTGGTCTCCCACTTCTCGTTCCCTCCACCTCCGACACATATATCCTCTTGGTCAATCTTTCCTCACTCATTCTCTCCATGTGCCCAAACCATTTCAAAACACCTTCTTCTGCTGTCACAACCACGCTCTTTTTATTTCCACACATCTCTCTTACACTTACGTTGCTTACTCGATCAAACCACCTAACACCACACATTTCCTCAAACATCTCATTTCCAGCACATCCATCCTCCTGCGCACAACTCTATCCATAGCCCACGCCTCGCAACCATAGAACATTGTTGGAACCACTATTCCTTCAAACATACACATTTTTGCTTTCCGAGATAATGTTCTCGACTTCCACACATTCTTCAAGGCTCCCAGGATTTTCGCTAACTCCCCCACCCTATGATCCACTTCCGCTTCCATGTTTCCATCCGCTGCCAGATCCACTCCCAGATATCTAAAACACTTTACTTCATCCAGAAGTATAAGTTTGTTGAGTATTCCTGGTAAATTTTATGGGAGGGTATTGATTGAGAGGGTGAAGGCACGTACAGAGCATCAGATTGGGGAAGAGCAGTGTGGTTTCAGAAGTGGTAGAGGATGTGTGGATCAGATGTTTACTTTGAAGAATGTATGTGAGAAATACTTAGAAAAGCAAATGGATTTGTATGTAGCATTTATGGATCTGGAGAAGGCATATGATAGAGTTGATAGAGATGCTCTGTGGAAGGTATTAAGAATATATGGTGTAGGAGGCAAGTTGTTAGAAGCAGTGAAAAGTTTTTATCGAGGATGTAAGGCATGTGTACGTGTAGGAAGAGAGAAAGTGATTAGTTCTCAGTGAATGTAGGTTTGCGGCAGGGGTGTGTGATGTCTCCATGGTTGTTTAATTTGTTTATGGATGGGGTTGTTAGGGAGGTGAATGCAAGAGTTTTGGAAAGAGGGGGAAGTATGAAGTCTGTTGGGGATGAGAGAGCTTGGGAAGTGAGTCAGTTGTTGTTCGCTGATGGTACAACGCTGGTGGCTGATTCATTTGAGAAAGTGCAGAAGCTGGTGACTGAGTTTGGTAAAGTGTGTGAAAGAAGAAAGTTAAGAGTAAATGTGAATAAGAGCAAGGTAATTAGGTACAGTACGGTTGAGGGTCAAGTCAATTGGGAGGTGAGTTTGAATGGAGAAAAACTGGAGAAAGTAAAGTGTTTTATATATATATATATATATATATATATATATATATATATATATATATATATATATATATATATATATATATATATATATATATATATATATATATATATATATATATATATATATATATATATATATATACATATATATATATATATATATATATATATATATATATATATATATATATATATATATATATATATATATATATATATATATATATATATATATATATAATATGTATATATATGTTTTCATTTACTTATTTTGCTTTGTAACTGTCTCCCTCGTTTGCGAGGTAGCGCAAGGAAACAGACGAAAGAAATGGCCCAACCCACCCCCATACACAATGTATATACATACACGTCCACACGCGCAAATGTGCATGTGTAGGAAGAGAGGAAAGTGATTGGTTCTCAGTGAATGGAGGTTTGCGGCAGGGGTGTATGATGTGTCCATGTTTGTTTAATTTGTTTATGGATGGGGTTGTTGAGCATATGCTTATTCTTTCATTGAAATGTGAGTAAAGAGAGTTTTTTCTTTTGCAAAGTGATAGAGATTGAAAGCAAAAAGGTGTTTCTAATAAATGTACTGGAAAAGTTGAGGTCCAGATAAATTTTTGGTCTGTCAAGGCTTTATCATGGCGGATGACCAACTACCTACCCTCATGTATCCAAGATATGGTTGTACTTTGTGTGATGAAGAAAATTGAGAAACGTCATAAGCAAATATTCCTCTTTCATGATAAGAGAAGTGGACCAGGCAGTATGATACAGTGGTTAAATTGAGGAAAACTACTATTGACGTTTGTGTAAATAAATTATACATTTCCCTTTTCCATAGCCAGAGGTTGAACCATTATATGACATTCATTTTTCATTTCATTTCAAGCTAGAAGTTTCAGTTTTCTAAATTATTTCTGACTTTTTCATATGTATATATATGTATATGTGTGTATGTGTGTATATGTGCGTATGTATGTGTATATGTGTATATATGTATATATGTATATATATCATCCCTGGGGATAGGGGTGAAAGAATACTTCACACGCATTCCTCGCTTGTCGTAGAAGGCGACTAGACGGGACGGGAGCGGGGGGCCAGAAATCCTCCCCTCCTTGTATTTTTGACTTTCTAAAATGGGAAACAGAAGAAGGAGTCACGCGGGTATTGCTCATCCTCCTCGAAGGCTCAGACTGGGGTGTCTAAATGTGTGTCGATGTAACCAAGATGTGAAAAAAGGAGAGATAGGTAGTACGTTTGAGGAAAGGAACCTGGATGTTTTGGCTCTGAGTGAAACGAACTTCAAGGGCAAAGGGGAAGAGTGGTTTGGAAATGTCCTGGGAGTAAAGTCAGGGGTTAGTGAGAGGACAAGAGCAAGGGAAGGAGTAGCAGTACTCCTGAAACAGGGGTTGTGGGAGTATGTGATAGAATGTAAGAAAGTAAATTCTCGATTAATATGGGTAAAACTGAAAGTTGATGGAGAGAGATGGGTGATTATTGGTGCAAATGCACCTGGGCATGAGAAGAAAGATCACGAGAGGCAAGTGTTTCGGGAGCACCTGAATGAGTGTGTTAGTGGTTTTGATGCACGAGACCGGGTTATAGTGATGGGTAATGTGAATGCAAAGGTGAGTAATGGGGCAGTTAACGTAATAAATGGTATACATGAGGTGTTCAGTGTTGTAAATGGAAATGGTGAAGAGCTTGTAGATTTATGTGCTGAAAAAGGAGTGGTGATTGGGAATACCTGGATTAAAAAGCGAGATATACATAAGTATACGTATGTAAGTAGGAGAGATGGCCAGAGAGCGTTATTGGATTACCTGTTAATTGACAGGCGCGCGAAAGAGAGACTTTTGGATGTTAATGTGCTGAGAGGTGCAACTGGAGGGATGTCTGATCATTATCTTGTGGAGGCTAAGGTGAAGATTTGTATGGGTTTTCAGAAAAGAAGAGTGAATGTTGGGGTTAAGAGGGTGGTGAGATTAAGTGAGCTTGGGAAGGAGACTTGTGTGAGGAAGTACCAGGAGAGACTGAATACAGAATGGAAAAAGGTGAGAACAATGGAAGTAAGGGGAGTGGGAGAGGAATGGGATGTATTTAGGGAATCAGTGATGGATTGCGAAAAAGATGCTTGTGGCATGAGAAGAGTGGGAGGTGGGTTGATTAGAAAGCGGTGGGATGAAGAAGTAAGATTATTAGTGAATGAGAAAAGAGAGGCATTTGGACGATTTTTGCAGGGAAAAATGCAATTGAGTGGGAGATGTATAAAAGAAAGAGACAGGAGGTCAAGAGAAGGGTACAAGAGGTGAAAAAGAGGGCAAATGAGAATTGGGGTGAGAGAGTATCATTAAATTTTAGGGAGAATAAAAAGATGTTCTGGAAGGAGATAAAGTGCGTAAGACAAGGGAGGAAATGGGAACTTCAGTGAAGGGCGCAAATGGGGAGGTGATAACAAGTAGACGTGATGTGAGAAGGAGATGGAGTGAGTATTTTGAAGGTTTGTTGAATGTGTTTGATGAAAGAGTGGCAGATAAAGGGTGTTTTGGTCGAGGTGGTGTGCAAAGTGAGACGGTTAGGGAAATGATTTGGTAAACAGAGAAGAGGTAGTAAAAGCTTTGCGGAAGATGAAAGCCGGCAAGGCAGCAGGTTTGGATGGTATTGCAGTGGAATTTATTAAAAAAGGGGGTGACTGTATTGTTGACTGGTTGGTAAGGTTATTTAATGTATGTATGACTCATGGTGAGGTGCCTGAGGATTGGTGGAATGCGTGCATAGTGCCATTGGTTTAAAAAGCGAGATATACATAAGTATACTTATGTAAGTAGGAGAGATGGCCAGAGAGCGTTATTGGATTACGTGTTAATTGACAGGCGTGCGAAAGAGAGACTTTTGGATGTTAATGTGCTGAGAGGTGCAACTGGAGGATGTCTGATCATTATCTTGTGGAGGCTAAGGTGAAGATTTGTATGGGTTTTCAGAAAAGAAGAGTGAATGTTGAGGTGAAGAGGGTGGTGAGAGTAAGTGAGCTTGAGAAGGAGACCTGTGTGAGGAAGTACCAGGAGAGACTGAGTACAGAATGGAAAAAGGTGAGAACAATGGAAGTAAGGGGAGTGGGGGAGGAATGGGATGTATTTAGGGAATCAGTGATGGATTGCGCAAAAGATGCTTCTGGCATGAGAAGAGTGGGAGGTGGGTTGATTAGAAAGGGTAGTGAGTGGTGGGATGAAGAAGTAAGAGTATTAGTGAAAGAGAAGAGAGAGGCATTTGGACGATTTTTGCAGGGAAAAATGCAATTGAGTGGGAGATGTCTAAAAGAAAGAGACAGGAGGTCAAGAGAAAGGTGCAAGAGGTGAAAAAAAGGGCAAATGAGAGTTGGGGTGAGAGAGTATCATTAAATTTTAGGGAGAATAAAAAGATGTTCTGGAAGGAGGTAAATAAAGTGCGTAAGACAAGGGAGCAAATGGGAACTTCGGTGAAGGGCGCAAGTGGGGAGGTGATAACAAGTAGTGGTGATGTGAGAAGGAGATGGAGTGAGTATTTTGAAGGTTTGTTGAATGTGTTTGATGATAGAGTGGCAAATATAGGGTGTTTTGGTCGAGGTGGTGTGCAAAGTGAGAGGGTTAGGGAAAATGATTTGGTAAACAGAGAAGAGGTAGTGAAAGCTTTGCGGAAGATGAAAGCCGGCAAGACAGCAGGTTTGGATGGTATTGCAGTGGAATTTATTAAAAAAGGGGGTGACTGTATTGTTGACTGGTTGGTAAGGTTATTTAATGTATGTATGACTCATGGTGAGGTGCCTGAGGATTGGCGGAATGCGTGCATAGTGCCATTGTACAAAGGCAAAGGGGATAAGAGTGAGTGCTCAAATTACAGAGGTATAAGTTTGTTGAGTATTCCTGGTAAATTATATGGGAGGGTATTGATTGAGAGGATGAAGGCATGTACAGAGCATCAGATTGGGGAAGAGCAGTGTGGTTTCAGAAGTGGTAGAGGATGTGTGGATCAGGTGTTTGCTTTGAAGAATGTATGTGAGAAATACTTAGAAAAGCAAATGGATTTGTATGTAGCATTTATGGATCTGGAGAAGGCATATAATAGAGTTGATAGAGATGCTCTGTGGAAGGTATTAAGAATATATGGTGTGGGAGGAAAGTTGTTAGAAGCAGTGAAAAGTTTTTATCGAGGATGTAAGGCATGTGTACGTGTAGGAAGAGAGGAAAGTGATTGGTTCTCAGTGAATGTAGGTTTGCGGCAGGGGTGTGTGATGTCTCCATGGTTGTTTAATTTGTTTATGGATGGGGTTGTTAAGGAGGTAAATGCAAGAGTTTTGGAAAGAGGGGCAAGTATGAAGTCTGTTGTGGATGAGAGAGCTTGGGAAGTGAGTCAGTTTTTGTTCGCTGATGATACAGCGCTGGTGGCTGATTCATGTGAGAAACTGCAGAAGCTGGTGACTGAGTTTGGAAAAGTGTGTGGAAGAAGAAAGTTAAGAGTAAATGTGAATAAGAGCAAGGTTATTAGGTACAGTAGGGTTGAGGGTCAAGTCAATTGGGAGGTGAGTTTGAATGGAGAAAAACTGGAGGAAGTGAAGTGTTTTAGATATCTGGAAGTGGATCTGGCAGCGGATGGAACCATGGAAGCGGAAGTGGATCATAGGGTGGGGGAGGGGGCGAAAATCCTGGGGGCCTTGAAGAATGTGTGGAAGTCGAGAACATTATCTCGGAAAGCAAAAATGGGTATGTTTGAAGGAATAGCGGTTCCAACAACGTTGTATGGTTGCGAGGCGTGGGCTATGGATAGAGTTGTGCGCAGGAGGATGGATGTGCTGGAAATGAGATGTTTGAGGACAATGTGTGGTGTGAGGTGGTTTGATCGAGTGAGTAACGTAAGGGTAAGAGAGATGTGTGGAAATAAAAAGAGCGTGGTTGAGAGAGCAGAAGAGGGTGTTTTGAAGTGGTTTGGGAACATGGAGAGGATGAGTGAGGAAAGATTGACCAAGAGGATATATGTGTCGGAGGTGGAGGGAACAAGGAGAAGAGGGAGACCAAATTGGAGGTGGAAAGATGAAGTGAAAAAGATTTTGTGTGATCGGGGCCTGAACATGCAGGAGGGTGAAAGGAGGGCAAGGAATAGAGTGAATTGGAGCGATGTGGTATACCGGGCATGTGAAGCGTCTGGGGCCTGGATGTGGAAAGGGAGCTGTGGTTTCGGGCATTATTGCGTGGCAGCTAGAGACTGAGTGTGAACGAATGGGGCCTTTGTTTTCTTTTCCTATGTCTACCTCGCACACATGAGGGGGGAGGGGAATGGTATTCCATGTGTGGCGAGGTGGCGATGGGAGTGAATGGGTGCAGACAGTGTGTATTGTGTGCATAGGTATATATGTATGTGTCTGTGTATATATATATATATATATATATATATATATATATATATATATATATATATATATATATATATATATATATATATATATATATATATATATATATATATATGTACATTGAGATATATAGGTATGTATATTTGCGTGTGCGGACGTGTGTGTGTGTATACATTGTGCATGGGGGTGTGTTGGGCCATTTCTTTCGTCTGTTTCCTTGCGCTACCTCGCAAACGCCGGACACAGCGACAAAGCAAAATAAAAATGAAAAAAATAATATATAAATATATATATATATATATATATATATATATATATATATATATATATATATATATATATATATATATATATATATATATATATATATATATATATATATATATATATATATATATTTATATATATATATATATATATATTATTTCTTTTTATTTGCTTTGTCGCTGTCTCCCGCGTTTGCGAGGTAGCGCAAGAAAACAGACGAAAAAAATGGCCCAACCCACTCCCATACACATGTATATACATACACGTCCACACATACAAGTACACATACCTATACATCCCAATGTACACATGAATATATCCTCACAGACATATACATCTATACATATGTACATAATTCATACTGTCTGCCTTTCTTTATTGCCATCGCCACCTCGCCACACATGGAATAACATCCCCCTCCCCCCTCATGTGTGCGAGGTAGCGCTAGGAAAGCACAACAAAGGCCCCATTCGTTCACATTCAGTCTCTAGCTGTCATGTAATAATGTCCGAAACCACAGCTCCCTTTCCTCATCCAGGCCCCACAAAACTTTCCATGGTTTACCCTAGACCCTTCACATGCCCTGATTCAATCTATTGACAGCACGTCGACCCCGGTATACCACATCGATCTAAGAAAGCTGAGAGTAAATGTGAATGCGAGCAAGGTTATTTGGTACAGTAGGGTTGAGAGCCAAGTCAATCGGGAGGTAAGTTTAAATGGAGAAAAACTGGAGGAATTGAAGTGTTTTAGATATTTGGGATTGGATTTGGCAGTAGATGGAACCATGGAAGCGGAAGTGAATCATTGTGTGGGAGATGGGGCGAAAGTTTTTGGAGCGTTGAAGAATGTGTGGAAGTCGAAAATATTATCTCGGAAAGGAAAAATGTGTATGTTCGAAGGATACTGGTTACAACAATGTTATATGTTTGCGAGGCGTGTGCTATAGATAGAGTTGTGCGGAGGACGGTGGATTTGCTGGAAATGAGATGTTTGAGGACACTATGTGGTGTGAGGTGGTTTGATCGAGTAAATAATGATACGGTGAGATAGATGTGTGGTGATAAAAAGAATATGGTTGAGAGAGCAGAAGAGTGTGTTTTAAAATGGTTTGGTCACATGGAGAGAACGAGTGAGGAAAGACTGACCAAGAGGATATATGTGTCAGAGATGGTGGGAACGAGAAGTGGGAGACCAAATTGGAGGTGGAAAGATGGAGTGAAAGAGATTTTGAGTGATCAGAACCTGAACCTGTAGGAGGGTGAATGGCGTGCAAGGAATAGAGTGAATTGGAACGATGTGTTATACCGCGGTCGACGTGCTGTCAGTGGATTGAACCAGGCTGTGTGATGCATCTGGGGTAAACCATGGAAAGTTTTGTGGGGCCTGGATGTGGAAAGGGAACTGTGGTTTCGGTGCATTATTACATGACAGCTAGAGACTGAGTTTGAACGAATGGGGCCTTTGTTGTCTTTTCCCAGCGCTACCTCGCACACATGAGGGGGGAGGGGGATGTTATTCCATGTGTGGCGAGGTGGCGATGGGAATGAATAAAGGCAGATAGTAGAAATTATGTACATATGTATATGTATATGTAGCATTTATGGATCTGGAGAAGGCATATGATAGAGTTGATAGAGATGCTCTGTGGAAGGTATTAAGAATATATGGTGTGGGAGGCAAGTTCTTAGAAGCAGTGAAAAGTTTTTATCGAGGATGTAAGGCATGTGTACGTGTAGGAAGAGAGGAAAGTGATTGGTTCTCAGTGAATGTAGGTTTGCGGCAGGGGTGTGTGATGTCTCCATGGTTGTTTAATTTGTTTATGGATGGAGTTGTTAGGGAGGTGAATGCAAGAGTTTTGGAGAGAGGGGCAAGTATGAAGTCTGTTGGGGATGAGAGAGCTTGGGAAGTGAGTCAGTTGTTGTTCGCTGATGATACAGCGCTGGTGGCTGATTCATGTGAGAAAGTGCAGAAGCTGGTGACTAAGTTTGGTAAAGTGTGTGAAAGAAGAAAGTTAAGAGTAAATGTGAATAAGAGCAAGGTTATTAGGTACAGTAGGGTTGAGGGTCAAGTCAATTGGGAGGTGAGTTTGAATGGAGAAAAACTGGAGGAAGTGAAGTGTTTTAGATATCTGGGAGTGGATCTGGCAGCGGATGGAACCATGGAAGCGGAAGTGGATCATAGGGTGGGGGAGGGGGCGAAAATTCTGGGAGCCTTGAAGAATGTGTGGAAGTCGAGAACATTATCTCGGAGAGCAAAAATGGGTATGTTTGAAGGAATAGTGGTTCCAACAATGTTGTATGGTTGCGAGACGTGGGCTATGGATAGAGTTGTGCGCAGTAGGATGGATGTGCTGGAAATGAGATGTTTGAGGACAATATGTGGTGAGAGGTGGTTTGATCGAGTAAGTAACGTAAGGGTAAGAGAGATGTATGGAAATAAAAAGAGTGTGGTTGAGAGAGCAGGGGAGGGTGTTTTGAAGTGGTTCGGGCACATGGAGAGAATGAGTGAGGAAAGATTGACCAAGAGAATATGTGTCGGAGGTGGAGGGAACGAGGAGAAGAGGGAGACCAAATTAGAGGTGGAAAGATGGAGTGAAAAAGATTTTGTGTGATCGGGGCCTGAACATGCAGGAGGGTGAAAGGAGGGCAAGGAATAGAGTGAATTGGAGCGATGTGGTATACCGGGGTTGACGTGCTGTCAGTGGATTGAATCAAGGCATGTGAAGCGTCTGGGGTAAACCATGGAAAGCTGTGTAGGTATGTATATTTGCGTGTGTGGAAGTATGTATATACATGTGTATGGGGGTGGGTTGGGCCATTTCTTTCGTCTGTTTCCTTGCTCTACCTCGCAAACGCGGGAGACAGCGACAAAGCAAAAAAAAAAAAAAAATGTATAGATGTATATGTCTATTGTGTATATATATGTGTACCATGAGATGTATAGTTATGTATATTTGCGTGTGTGGACGTGTATGTATATACATGTGTATGGGGGTGGGTTGGGCCATTTCTTTCGTCTGTTTCCTTGCGCTACCTCGCAAACGCGGGAGACAGCGACAAAGATAAAAAAGGAAATAATATATATATATATATATATATATATATATATATATATATATATATATATATATATATATATATATATATATATATATATATATATATATATATATATATATATATATATATATATATATATATATATATATATATATATATATATATATATATATATATATATATATATATATATATATATATATATATATATATATATATATATATATATATATATATATATATATATATATATATATATATATATATATATATATATATATATATATATATATATATATATATATATATATATATATATATATATATATATATATATATATATATATATATATATATATATATATATATATATATATATATATATATATATATATATATATATATATATATATATATATATATATATATATATATATATATATATATATATATATATATATATATATATATATATATATATATATATATATATATATATATATATATATATATATATATATATATATATATATATATATATATATATATATATATATATATATATATATATATATATATATATATATATATATATATATATATATATATATATATATATATATATATATATATATATATATATATATATATATATATATATATATATATATATATATATATATATATATATATATATATATATATATATATATATATATATATAATCCTCCCCACTCATTTTTTTTTTCCAAAAGAAGGAACAGAGGGGGCCAGGTGAGGATATTCCAAAAAAGGCCCAGACCTCTCTTCTTAACGCTACCTCGCTAACGCGGGGAATGGTGAATAGTTTAAAGAAAAAAAAAGATATATATATATATATATATATATATATATATATATATATATATATATATATATATATATATATATATATATATATATATATATATATATATATATATATATATATATATATATATATATATATATATATATATACATATATGTATATATTTATATTTATATATATATATATATATATATATATATATATATATATATATATATATATATATATATATATATATATATATATATATATATATATATATATTATCCCTGGGGATAGGGGAGAAAGAATACTTCCCACGTATTCCCTGCGTGTCGTAGAAGGCGACTAAAAGGGGAGGGAGCGGGGGGATGGAAATCCTCCCCTCTCGTTTTTTTTTTTTTTTAATTTTCCAAAAGAAGGAACAGAGAATTGGGCCAGGTGAGGGTATTCCCTCAAGGCCCAGTCCTCTGTTCTTAACGCTACCTCGCTAATGCGAGAAATGGCGAATAGTTTGAAAGAAAAGAAAGAAAATATATATATATATATATATATATATATATATATATATATATATATATATATATATATATATATATATATATATATATATATATATATATATATATATATATATATATGTATATATATATATATATATATATATATATATATATATATATATATATATATATATATATATATATATATATATATATATATATATATATATATATATATATATATATATATATATATATATATATATATAATATATATATATATATATATATATATATATATATATATATATATATATATATATATATATATATATATATATATATATATATATTATATATATATATATATATATATATATATATATATATAATATATATATATATATATATATATATATATATATATATATATATATATATATATATATATATATATATATATATATATATATATATATATATATATATATATATATATATATATATATATATATATATATATATATATATATATATATACATGTACAGAGCATCAAATTGGGGAAGAGCAGTGTGGTTTCAGAAGTGTTAGAGGATGTGTGGATCAGGTGTTTGCTTTGAAGAATGTATGTGAGAAATACTTAGAAAAGCAAATGGACTTGTATGTAGCATTTATGGCTGGAGAAGGCATATGATAGAGTTGAAAGAGATGCTCTGTGGAAGGTATTAAGAATATATGGTGTGGGTGGCAAGTTGTTAGAAGCAGTGAAAAGTTTTTATCGAGGATGTAAGGCATGTGTACGTGTAGAAAGAGAGGAAAGTGATTGGTTCTCAGTGAATGTAGGTTTGCGGCAGGGGTGTGTGATGTCTCCATGGTTGTTTAATTTGTTTATGGATGGGGTTGTCAGGGAGGTGAATGCAAGAGTTTTGGAAAGAGGGAGAAAAATGAAGTCTGTTGTGGATGAGAGAGCTTGGGAAGTGAGTCAGTTGTTGTTCGCTGATGATACAGCGCTGGTGGCTGATCCATGTGAGAAACTGCGGAAGCTGGTGACTGAGTTTGGTAAAGTGTGTGAAAGAAGAAAGTTAAGAGTAAATGTGAATAAGAGCAAGGTTATTAGGTACAGTCGGGTTGAGGGTCAAGTCAATTGGGAGGTAAGTTTGAATGGAGAAAAACTGGAGGAAGTAAAGTGTTTTAGATATCCGGGAGTGGATCTGGCAGCGGATGGAACCATGGAAGCGGAAGTGAATCATTGGGTGGGGAAAGGGGCGAAAATCCTGGGAGCCTTGAAGAATGTGTGGAAGTCGAGAACATTATCTCGGAAAGCAAAAATGGGTATGTTCGAAGGAATAGTGGTTCCAACAATGTTGTATGGTTGCGAGGCGTGGGCTATGGATAGAGTTGTGCGCAGGAGGGTGGATGTGCTGGAAATGAGATGTTTGAGGACAATGTGTGGTCTGAGGTGGTTTGATGGAGTAAGTAATGTAAGGGTAAGAGAGATGTGTGGAAATAAAAAGAGCGTGGTTGAGAGAGCAGAAGAGGGTGTTTTGAAATGGTTTGGGCACATGGAAAGAATGAGTGAGGAAAGATTGACCAAGAGGATATATGTGTCGGAGGTGGAGGGAACGAGGAGAAGTGGGAGACCAAATTGGAGGTGGAAAGATGGAGTGAAAAAGATTTTGAGTGATCGGGGCCTGAACATGCAGGAGGGTGAAAGGCGAGCAAGGAATAGAGTGAATTGGATCGATGTGGTATCCGGGGTTGACGGGCTGTCAGTGGATTGAATCAGGGCATGTGAAGCGTCTGGGGTAAACCATGGAAAGCTGTGTGGGGCCTGGATGTGGAAAGGGAGCTGTGGTTTAGGGCATTATTGCATGGCAGCTTGGGACTGAGTGTGAACGAATGAGTCGTTTGTTGTCTTTTCCTAGGGCTACTCCGCACACATGAGGGGGAGGGGGATGGTATTCCATGTGTGGCGAGGTGGCGGTGGGAATGAATAAAGACAGACAGTGTGAATTGTGTGCATGGGTATATATGTATGTGTCCGTGTGTGTAATATATATGTGTATATTAAGATGTATAGGCATGTAAATTTGCGTGTGTGGACGTGTGTGTATATACATGTGTATGAGGGTGGGTTGGGCCATTTCTTTCGTGTGTTTCCTTGCGCTACCTCGCAAACGCGGGAGACAGCGACAAAGCAAAATAAATAAATAAATATATATATATATCATCAGGTATACGTTTGTGCGACCACCTGATGGTTCGTGGGGCACGAAGAGGGAGGATGGATCTTGGACGGGCATGGTGGGCGTCGTGACCAGAGAAGTACGTAAGTCTTGTCCCACCTGAGATGATCACAGTCTCTGGTCCAGGTGACCTGTGTAAACTTCCTCAAGGTTAAGGAGAAAGGCATCAGCTCTGGTGACGTAGGATGTATTCCATGTAGGGTGTGACAATTAGGTATGTGACGTGTGGGGTGTGTGACGTATAAGGTGCGTGGCTTGTAGTGTTTGTGAAGTGCAGTGTGTGTGATGTAGAGTGTGTGATGTCTAGGATGTTTTACGTGTAGTGTGTGTGACTTGGGAGGTGTGTGATGTATAGAGTGTGTGATGTGTAGGGTAAATGACGTTTAGGATGTGTGATATAGGGTATGTGACCTATAGAGTGTGTGTCTTGTAGATTTTGTTACATGTAGGGTGTGTGTCATGTTAGGTATTCCACGTGTAGGTTGTGTTATTTGGCGTCTGTTTGATGTAGGGTTTGTCACATATAGAGTATGTGACGTGTACGGTATATGACGTATAGGGTGTTTGTCACGTAGAGTGTGTGACGGATAATATGTGGGTTATGTAGGTGTTTGACATATAGAGTGTGTGAGGTGGACGGTATGCGACGTATAGGGTGTTTGTCATATAGAGTGTGTGACGGATAGTGTGTGGGTCATTTAGGGTGCTTGACGTGTAGGGTTTTTGACGTGTAGGATGTGGGTCATGTACCGTGTATGACGTGTATGGTGTGTATCATATAGGTGTGTGTCATGTAGGGTGTATGACGTGTAAGGAGAGTGTCAGTAAGGATATGTCATGTGAATTGTGTGTCACTAAGGATGTGTCATGCAGAGTGTGTGTCATATAGGCCATGTGTCAGGCAGGTTTTATGTCATGTGAGATGTGTCCCATATAGGATGTGTGTGTAATGTAGGATGCGTGACGTGTAGGGTTCGTGTCACTTAGGGTGTGTGACGTGTAAGGTGGGTTTCATGTTGGATGTGTGACGTGTATGGTTTGTGTCATGTAAGGCATGTGATGTGTTGGGTGTGTGACGCGTAGTTTGTATGTGATGTAGGGTGTGCGTCATGTAAAGTGTTTGTCATATAGGGTGTGTGTCATGTAGGGTGTGTGACGTGTAACGTGAGTGTCATTTAAGGATATGTGTCATGTGAGGTGTGTGTGTTACATAGGATGTGTGTTATGCAGGGTGTGTGTCGCATAGGTTGTGTGTCATGTAGGGTGTCTGTCATGTGAGGTGTGTGTCATATAGTGTGTTTGTGTCATGTAGGGTGTATTACGTGCTGGATGAGTGTCAAATACGGTGTGTGACGTGTTGGGTGTATGCAGTGAAGGTTGTATGACGTGTAGGATATAGGATGTGTAGGATGTGTGACGCGTTTGGTGTATAACGCGAATGGTGTGTGTTATGTAGGGTATGTGACATGTTGGGTGTGTGACGTGTATGATGTGTGTCATGTAAGGTGAGTGACATGTAGTTTGGGTGACGCGAATTTTGTATATGATGTAGAGTGTGCGTCATGCGAAGTGTTTGTCATATAGGATGTGTTTCATGTGCGGTGTGTGTCATATGGGGTGTATGACGTGTATGGTGAGTGTGAAGTAAGGTGTGTGACGTGTAAGGTGTGTGTCATATAGGGTGTGTGAAGTGTAGTGTGTGACGAGTAGTCTGTATGTGATATAGGGTGTGCGTCATGTGAAGCATTTCTCATGTAGGGTGTGTCATATAGGGTGTGTGACGTATAAAATGAGTGAAATTTAGGATTTGTATCATGTGAGGTGCGTGTCACTTTGAATGTGTGTCATGCTGGGTGTGTGTCATATAGGGTGTGTGACATGTAGGGTGTGCGTTATGTGAGGTGTGAGTCGTATAGGGTGTGTGACGTGTAGGGTGAGTGTCAAGCAGGATTTGTGACGTGTAGGATGTGTGACGTGTAGGATGTGTGACGTGTAAGGTGTGTGTCATGTAGGGTGTGTGAAGTGTAAGGTGTTTGGCGTGTAGGGTGTGTGTCATTTAGGCAGTGGAACGTGTACGGTGTGTGACGTGTGAGTGTCATTTAGGATGTGTGTCATGTGAGGTGTGTTTCGCTTATGATGTGTGTCATGTGAGGTGTGTTTCGCTTATGATGTGTGTCATGTGAGGTGTGTTTCGCTTATGATGTGTGTCATGTGAGGTGTGTTTCGCTTATGATGTGTGTCATGCAGGGTGTGTAACTTGTAGAGTGTTGTTCGTGTTAGGTGTGTGTGTGTGTTTGTGTCATATAGGGTGTGTGTCATGTAGAGTGTGTGTCATGTGGGGTTTGTGTCATCTAAAGTGTGTGTTAGGTATAGTGTGTGACGTGTAATGTGTGTCAGAAAGGGTGTTTGTCATGTAGGGTTTGTGACATGTTGAGTGTGTGTCATGTAGGGTGTAGGTCGTGTAGGGTGTGTCATGTATGGTGCGTGACGTTTAGGGTGTGTCATATAGGTCATGTGACATGCAGGATGCGTGTCATGTGGGATGTGTCATGTAACGCTTGGGGTCAAGTAAGGTTTGCGTCATGTAGCTTGTTTGATGTGTACCTACGTGTGTCATGTAGGGTGTATGTGATGTAGGGTGTGTGGCACGTAAGGTGTTGTCTTATAGGGTGTGTGTCATGTAGAGTGTATGACGTGTAGGGTGAGTGTCATGTAGCGTGCGTATCATGAAGAGTGTGTCCTATAGTGTGTTTGTAATGTGAGGTGTTTGTCATATTTGTTGTGTATCATTTAGGGTGTGTGACGTGTAGAGTGAGTGTTATGTAGGGTGTGACGTGTAGAGTGTCAGATAGGGTGTGTGTCATGTTAGGTGTTTGTCATACAGGGTGTGTCATTTAGGGTATGTAACATGTATGCTGAGTGTCATGTAGGGTGTGTGTCATATAAAGTGTGTCATATAGGGTGTGTTTCATCTAAAGTATGTCATATAGTGTGTATGTCATGTTAGGTGATTATCATATAGGGTGTGTGTCATGTAAGATGTGTGTCATGTAGGGTGTGTGACGTGTAGGGTGAATGTCATGTAGAGTGTGTATCATGAAGAGTGTGTCATATTGTGTGTTTGTAATGTGAGGTGTTTATCATATTTGTTGTGTATCATATAGGGTGTGTGACGTGTAAGGTGAGTGTTATGTAGGGTGTATGACGTGTAAGGTGAGTGTTATGTAGGGTTAATGACGTGTAGAGTGTGTCATGTTAGGTGTTTTTCATATAGGGTGTGTGTCATGTAGGGTGTGTAACATGTATGGTGAGTGTCATGTAGGGTGTGTTTCATATAGGGTGTGTTTCATCTAAAGTATGTCATATAGGGTGTATGTCAAGTTAGGTGATTATCATATAGGGTTTGTGTCATGTAATATGTGTGTCATGTAGGGTGCGTGACGTGTATGGTGAATGTCATGAAGTGTGTGTATCATGAAGAGTGTGTCATATAGTGTGTAATGTGAGGTGTCTGTCATATTTGGTGTGTATCATACAGGATGTATGACGTGTAGGGTGAGTGACTTGTAGGGTGTGTGACGTATAGGGTGTGTCATGTAGGGTGTGTAACGTGTATGGTGAGTGTCATGTAGGATGTGTAACGTGTATGGTGAGTGTCATGTAGGGTGTGTGTCATGTAAAGTGTGTCATATAGGATGTTTCATCTAAAGTATGTCATATAGGGTGTGTGTCATGTTAGATGATTGTCATATAAGGTGTGTCATGTTAGGTTTTGCCACATAGAGTGTGTGTCATGTAGGGTGTGTGACGTGTATGCTGAATGTCATATAGGGCGTGTGTCATGTGGAGTGTATCATATAGGGTGAGGCGTGTAGAATGGGTCATGTGGGATGTGTCATGCAACGTTTGGGTCAAGTAGGGTTTGTGTCACGTAGCTTGTGTGACTTGTAGGTCGTGTGTCATGTGAGTGTATGTGACGTAGGATGTGTGGCATGTGAGATGTTTGTCATATAGCGTGGGTGTCATGTAGGGTGTGTGACGTGTAGGGTGAGTTTCATGTAGTGTGTGTATCATGAAGAGCATGTCATATAGTGTGTTGGTAACGAGGGGTGTTTGTCATATAGGGTGTGTATCATATAGCATGTGTGACGTGTAGGGTGAGTTTCATGGAGGGTGTGTGACGTGTAGGGTGTCATGTAGGGTGTACATCATGTTAGGTGTTTGTCATATAGGGTGTGTATCATGTAGGGTGTGTGACGTGTATAGTGAGTGTCATGTCGGTCGTGTGTCATGTAGAGTGTGTCATATAGGTTGTGTGACGTGTAGCATGTGTGTCATGTGGGATGTGTCATGTGACGTTTGAGTTAAGTAGGGTTTGTGTCATGTAGCTTGTGTGACGCGTAGGACGTGTGTCATGTGGGGTGTATGTGATGTAGGATGTGTGGCACGTAATGTGTTTGTCATATAGTGTGTGTGTCATGTAGGGTGTGTGATGTGTCGGGTTAGTGTCATGTAGCGTGTGTATCATGAAGACTGTGTCATATAGTGTGTTTGTATCGTGAGGTGTTTGGCATATTGGGTGTATATCATGTAGGGTGTGTGGCGTCTTGGGTGAGTGTCAAGTAGGAGGTGTGACGTGTAAGGTTTGTCATGTAGGGTGTGTGTTATTTTAGGTGTTTGTCATACAGGGTGTGTGTCATGTTAGGTGTTTGTCATATAGGGTGTCTGTCATGTATGGTGTATAACGTGTATGGTAAGCGTATGTAGGGTGTGCGTCATGTAAAGTGTGTCGTATAGGGTGTTTGTCATTAAGGTTGAGTGAAGTGTATAGTGAGTGTCATGTAGGGTGTGTCATGTAGAGTGTGTACTGTACGATGTATGTCATGTGCTGTGTGTGTCAAATAGGATGTGTGCCAGGTGGGGTGTATGTCATGTAGTGTTTGTTTCATTTAGGGTGTGTGTCATTCTGGATGTGTGACGTTTAAGGTGTGTGTCATGTAGGATATGTGTCATGTAGTGTATGGGTCATATATAGTGTGTGATATGTAGGGTGTGTGTCATGTAAAGTTTGTGTCATACAGGGTGTGTGTCATATAGGGTGTGTGATGTGTAGGGTATATGGTATGTAGGGTGTTGGTCATGCAAGGTGTGTGCCATGTAGCATGTGCGTCATCTAGAGTGTGTGTCAAGTGGGGTGTGTCATGTGTGTGTGTGTTTCATGTAAGGTGTTTGTCATATAGGGAGTTTTCAGGGTGTGTGTCATATAGGGTTTGCAACGTTTTGGGTGTGTATCATGTGGGTCTGTCAATTGGGCTTCGAACCCCTGGGTATGTGTTTTGTAGGATGTGCTGTGGAGGGCGACTAATGTGTAGCTATATGTCATGTAGGGTGTGGATCATATAGGGTGTGTATCATGTAGGTATTGTGTCATATAGGTTCTGGGTCATTTAGAGCATGTGTTATGTTTCGTGCTGGTCAACTAGGGTTAGTGTCGTATAGGGTGTGGGTCAAGTTGGGTGTGCATATAGTGTGGGGTCATGCAGAGTTCGTATCACGTAAGTTTTGTCATGTAAGGTGTGTGTCATTTAAGGTGTGTGTCATATAGGGTATGTGTTAATTTGTCATGTAAGGTGTGTGTTGTGTAGGGCGAGTAACGTGTAGAGTGTGTGTTATATATCGTGTGGGTCAAGTAGGATGTATGTCATATAGGGCGTGGGTCATATTGGGTGTGTCATGTTAAGTGTTTCTTATATAGATTTTTTTGTCATGTAGGGTGTGGGTCAGGTAGGCTATGGGTCGTATAGGTTGTGCGTCATATAGGTTGTGGGTTTGGTAGGATTTGCGTTTTGTAGGGTGTGTGTCACGTAGGGTGTGGGTCATATATGATTTTTCATATTAGGTATTGGTCATGTAGAGTGTGTGTCATTTAGGGTGTGTGTAACGTTAGGTGTTTTTCATATAGGTTATGTGTCATTTAGGGTGGGATAATATAGAGTGTGTGTGTCATTTAGGTTGTGGGTCAGGAGAGGTGTAGGTCAGGTAGGGTGTCAGTCTGGTAGATTTTGGATCGTGTAAGTTATGGGTAATGTAGGTTGTGTATTAGTTAGGGTGTGTGTCGTGTAGGGTGTGTCATATGGGGTGTGGTTCATATAGGATTTTTCATATATGGTGTGGGTCAGATAGGGTATGAGTCATGTAGGGTGTGTCATGTTAGGTGTTTTTCATTGCATGTCATGTATGATGTGCGTCATGTAGTGTGTATCATATAGGTTGTGAGTCAGTTAGGGTATGGGTCAGGTAGGGTGCGGGTGATGTAGGTTGTGGCTTAGGTAGGGTTTATGTGAAGTTGGGTGTGTGTCACGTAGTGTGTGGGTCATATATGTTTTTCATATAGAGTGTGGGTCATGTAGAGTGTGTGTCATTAAGTTGTGTCATGTACGGTATGTGTCATTCAGGGTGTCATGTTAGGTGTTTTTCATATGAGTTGTGTGTCGTGTAGGGTGTGTCATGTAGGGTGCGTGTCATGTAGGTTGTGGGTCAGTTAGGGTGTGTGTCAGCTAGGACGTTGGTCAGGTAGTTTGTGGGTCATATAGGTTGTGGGTTATGGCGGTTGTGGGTTAGATATGGTGTGGATCATTAAGGGTGTCTGTCATGTAAGGTGTCTGTCATTTTAGGTGTTTTTCATATAGGTTTTGTGTCATGTAGGGTGTTGGTCATGTAGGTCTCTGTCATGTAGGGTGTGTTTCATGTAGTGTGTCATGTAGTTTGTGGGTCAGAGAAAGTGTGGGGTCATGTAGGGTCTGAGTCAGTTAGGTTTTGGATGGGTAGGGTGTGTGTCATGTAGGGTGTGTGTTATCTAGGGTAAGGATTATATAGGACTTTTCATATAGGGTGTGGGACATTTATCGTGTGTGTCATATAGAGCATGGGTCAGATAGGGTGTTTCTCATGCAGGGTGTGTGTCACTTAGGGTGTGTGACATATAGGCTGTTTGTCATGCGGGGTATGTGTCATTACGGGTATGTGTCATGGGTCAAGTAGAGCGTGTGACATGTAGGGTGTGGTTCATGTGGAGTGTTTGAGATGTAGGTTGTGTGTCATGTAGGATGTCTATCATGTAGGGTGCGTATCATGTAGGGTGTGTATCATGTAAGGTGTGTTTCATCCAGGATGCGTGTGTCATCTAGGGTATGTGACGTGCAGTGTGTATATCATGTAGGGTGTACGGCATGTAAGGAGTGTGTCATGTGGGGTGTGCGGCATGTAAGGTGTGTGTCATGTAGAGTGTATGTCTTGTAGAGCATGTGTTATGTAGAGAGCGTCATATAGTGTTTGTAACGCCTAAGATGTATGTCATGTAAGGTGTGTGTTTTGCAGGGCGAGTAAAGTGTAACATGTATGTCATATAGGGTGTGGGTCATATAGGGAGCGTGTTATGTATCGGCTGGGTCGAGTAGAGTGTGTGTCATATAGGGTTTGTGTCATGTAGGGTGTGTGTCATTTAGGCTGTGTCATGTAGGTAGTGTGACATGTAACTTGTATGTCATGTAGGGTGTGTGTCATGTAGCGTGTGTGTCAGTTAGGTTTGCAACGCCTAAGATGTGTCATGTAGGGCGTGTGTTGTGTAGGGACAAGTAACATGTAGGGTGTGTGTGTTACGTATCGTGTGGGTCAAGTAGGGAGCGTCATATAGAGTATTGGTCATGTAGGGTGTAGTCATGTTAGGCGTTTTTCATATAGGTTTTGTGTCATGTAGGGAGTGTGCCATGTTGGGTGTGTGTCATGTATGGTGTAGGTCATATCGGATTTTATATATAGGATGTGGGTCAGGTAGAATGTGTGTCATGTAGAGTGTGTGTCATGTTAGGTGTTTTTCACAAAGGTTGTGTGTCATGTAGTGTGTGTCATGTAGGTTGTTGGTCAGATATAGTGTGAGTTAAGTAGGTTGTGGGTCATGTTGGTTGTAGGTCATGGCAATTTTGGGTTACATAGGTTGTGTGTCATGTAGGGCGTGCCATGTCAGGTGTTTTTCATATAGGTGGTGTGTCAACTACGGTATGGGTCATGTAAGGTGTTTGTCATGTAGGGTGTATTTCATGAAGTGTGTCTTACGTAGGTTGTGGGTCAGCTAGAATGTGGGTCAGTAAGGTCATGGGTCATGTAGGTTGTGGGTTAAGTAGGGTGTGTGTCATGTAGGGTGTGGGTCATATAGAATTTTTCATATAGGGTATGGGTCAGGTAGGGTGTGTGTCATATAGGGTGTTGGTCAGGTAGAGTGTGTCATATAGTGTTTGTGTCATTTAGTGTGTGTGTCATGTGAAGTGTGTGTTAATTAGGCTGTTTGTCATTTTGATTATTTGTCATTTAGGGTCTGTGTCATGTTGGTGTGAGACGTTTAAGGCTTATATCATATAGGGTGCGTCAATTACGGTGGGGATCATGTAGAGTGTGTGACATGTAGGGTGTGGTTCATGTAGAGTGTTTGACATCTAGGGTGTGTGTCATGTAAAGTTTTTCTTATGTAGGATGTGTGACGTGAAGTGTTTCTCATATATGGTGTCTGTCATGTAAGGTGTGTCTCTTGTAGGATGTATGTCAAGGAGGGTGTGCGTCATTCAGGGTGTGTGTCATCTAGGGCATGTGACGTGTAAGGTGTGTATCATGTAAGGCGTGTCATACAGGGTGTGTGTCATCCAGGGTACGTAAAGTGTAGGATGTATATCATATAGAGTGTGGGGGATGTATGGAATTTATGTCGGGTTTGCTGCATGTAAGGTGTGTGTCATACAAGATGTTTGTCATGCAGGGGATGTGTCATGTAGGGTATGTGCCATATAGGGTTTGTAACACGTAAGATGCGTGTCATGTCACGTGTGTGTTGTGTAGGGCGAGTAACGTGTAACGTGTGTTATATAGGGTTTGTTTTATGTATCGGTCGGATCAAGTACCGTGTGTCATATGTGTGTGTGTCAAGTAGAGTGTGTCCTATAGGGTGTATGTCACGTAGCGTGTGTGCCAGTTGGGCTTGTAACGCCTAGGATGTATGTCATATAGGGTGTGTGCTGTGTAGGGTGAGTAACGTGTAGGCTGTGTTCTGTATCGTGTGTGTGTCAAGTTGGGTGTGTGTCATATAGGGTGCAGGTCTTATAGGGTGTGTGTCATGTTAAGTTTTTTCACATAGAGTGTGTGTCATGTAGGATGTGCGTCATGTAGGATATGTCATGTAGGATGTGGGTCATATAGGATTTTTTATATAGGGTGTTGGTCAGGTAGGGTGTGTGTCATGAGGGGTGTTTCATATAGGATGTGAGTTATGTTATGTATTTTTCATATATGTTGCGTGTCATCTAGAGTATGGGTCATTAGGGTGTGTGTCATGTAGGTTGTATTTCATGTAGTTTGTGTCATGTACATTGTGGGTCAGATAGGGTGTGGGTCAGGTAGGTTGTGGGTCATATAGATTGTGGGTCGTGGCAATCATTGGTTACGTAAAGTGTGTCATGTAGGGTGGGTGTCATGAAGGGTGTGTTTCATTTTAGGTGTTTTCACATAGGTTTTGTGTCATCTAGGGTATGGGTCATGTAGGTTGTGTCATGTAGGGTGTGTTTCGTGTAGTGTGTTTCATGTAGGTTAAGGGTCAGGTATGGTGTGGGCCAACTAGAATGTAGGTCAGGTGGGTTGTGGGTCATATAGGTTTTGGGTCATGTTGGTTGTGGGTTAGGTAGGGTGTGCGTCATGTAGGGTGTAGTTCATATAAGATTTTTTTAAATATGTTGTGGGTAAGGTAGGGTGAGGGTGTTTGTCATATAGGGCGTGTGTCATATAGGGTGTGTGTCAGGTAGGGTGTGTGTGTCATGTAATGTTTGTGTCATTTAAGGTGTGTGTCATGTGAGGTGTGTCATATCATGTATGTGTCATGCAGGGTGTGTGACGTGTAGGGCTTATATCATGTGGGTCATGTAATGTGTGACATATGGTGTGTGTCATCAAGAGTGTGTGTTATGTAGGTTCCGGGATGTGTAGTGTTTCTAATGTATACTTGATGTCATTTAAGGGATGTCATTCAGGGTGTGTGCCATTTAGTCTATGTGATGTGAAGAGTGTATGTCATGTAGGGTGTGGGGGTCATGTAGGGAGTATGTCTTGTTGGATGTGTGTCATGTAAGGTGCGTGTCATGTAGGGTGTGTGTTATATAGGGTGCGTGTCATTTACGCTGTGTCATGTAAGGTGTGTGTCATATAGCTTTTTTTTAACGTTTAGGATGTGTGTCATGTAAGATGGGTGTTGTGTAGGGCGAGTAACATGTAGCGTGTGTGTCATGTAAGGTGTGTGTCTTAAAGGGAGTGGGTCATATAGGACGGGTGTTATGCATCTTGTGGGCCATGTATATTGGTGTGTCATATAGGATACTTGCCAGGTAGGGTGTATGTCATTTAATGTTTGTGTCACATAGCGTGTGTGTCATGTGAGGGGTGTGTCATGTAGGGTGTCATATAGTTGCGTCATGTGAAGGGCGTGTCATATAGGGTGTCATATAGTTATGTGTCAATTAGGGTGTCATGCATGGTGTTTGAGATGTAATGTTTATATCATGCAGGGTGTGTATCATATAGAGTGTGGGCCATGTAGAGTGTGTGACATGTAGGGTGTCGGTCATGTAGAGTGTGTGACATATAAGTTGTGTGTCATGGATAGTGTGTGTTATATAGGGTGTGTGACATGTAGTGTTTCTCATGTATACTTTGAGTCATGAGAGGGGGATGTCATTTAGGGTGTGTGCCAACTAGGCTGTTTGATGTGTAGGGTGTATGTCATGTTGGGCGTGGGGTCATGTGGAGAGCGTGTCTTGTTAGGTGTGTGCCAAG
Organism: Panulirus ornatus; assembly: GCF_036320965.1. Taxonomy (NCBI): domain Eukaryota; kingdom Metazoa; phylum Arthropoda; class Malacostraca; order Decapoda; family Palinuridae; genus Panulirus; species Panulirus ornatus. The sequence goes on from NC_092239.1 coordinate 47,859,843, forward strand.
TAAGATGTGTGTCATGTAAGGTGTGTGTCATGTAGGGTGTTTGTCATGCAAGGTGTGTGTCATGTACGTTATGTGTCATGGAGATCATGTGCCAGGAAGGGTGTGTCATATAGGATCTTTAACGTTTAGGATGTGTCATGTAAGATGTGTGCTGTGTAGGGCCAGTAACATGTTACGTATGTGTCATGTAAGGTATGATTCATATAGGATGTGGGTTATATAGGGTGTGTCATGCGTCTTGTGGGTTAAGTATGGTGTATGTCATATAGGGTGTGGTCAGGTAGGATGTGTGTCATGTGATGTTTGTGTCACATAGGGTGTGTGTCATATAGGGTGTGTGTCATTTAGTGTATGTGTCATGCAGGGTGTGTGTCATTTAGTGTATGTATCATGCAGTGTGTGTGACGTGTAAGGTTTATATTATGTAGGGTTAGTGTCATATAGGTTGTGGGTCATGTCGAGTGTGTGACATGTAGGGTATGGGTCATGTAGAGTATGTAACATGTACGGTGTGTGTCATTGAGAGTATGTGTTATGTAGGTTATGTGATGTGTAGTGCTTCTCATGTATACTTGGTGTTATTTAAAGTGTGTGTTATTTAGGATGTGGCATCTAGGCTATGTGACGTGTAGAAATTATGTCATGCAAAGCATGGGGTCATGAAAGGAGTGTGTCTTATTGGGTGTGTCATGTAAGGTGTGTGTCATGTAGGGTGTGTGTCTTATAGGGTGTGTGTCATGTAAGCTGTGTGTCATGTACGTGTGTCATTTAGTGTATGTGTCATGCAGGGTGTGTGACGTGTAAGGTTTATATTATGTAGGGCTTGTGTTATATAGGTTGTGGGTCATGTCGAGTGTGTGACGTGTAGGGTAAGGGTCATGTAGAGTGTGAAAAATATAGGGTGTGTGTCATGGAGAACATGAGTCAAGTAGGATGTGTGTCGTATAGGGTTTTCAACGTTTAGGATGTGTGTCATGTATGAGGGTTATTGTGTAGGGCAAGTAACATGTAGCGTGTGTCATGTAAGGTGTGGGTCATATAGTGTGTGTGTTGTGCATCTTGCGGGTCAAATATGGTGTGTCATATAGGATGTGTGTCAGGTAGGGTGTGTGTCATGTAATGTTTGTGTCACATAGGGTGTGTGTCATGTAAGGGATGTGTCATATTAGGTATGTGTCATTTAGGGTATGTGTCATGCATAGTGTGTGACTTGTAAGGTTTATATCATGTAGGATGTGTGTCATATAGGGTGTGGGTCATGTAGAGTGTGTGATATGTACGGTGTGGGTCATGTAGAGTGTGTGACATATGGGGTGTGTCATGGAGAGTGTGTGTTATGTAGGGTGTGTGACATGTGTTTCTCATGAATACTTTGTGTCATGAGTGGAATGTCACTTAAGGTGTGTGCCATCTAGGCTATGTGATGTGTAGGGTGTATGTCATGTAGGGTGTGGTGTCATGTAGGGAGTGTGTCTTGTTGGGTGTGTGTCAAGTAAGGTGCGTGTCATGTAAGGTGTGTGTCATGTAGAATGTCATATAGTGTGTGTATCATATACGTTTTATGTCGTGGAGAGCATGTGTCAAATAAGGTGTATGTCATATAGGGTTTTTAACATTTACCATGTGTGTCATGTAAGATGTGTGTTGTGTAGGGCGAGTAACATGTAGCGTATATGTCATTTTAAGTGAATATCATACAGGGTGAGGGTCATATAGCCTGTGTTATGCATCTTGCAGGTCAAGTATGGTGTGTGTCATATAGCGAGTTTGTCATATTAGGTATGTATCGCTTAGGGTATGTGTCATGCAGGGTGTGTGACGTTTAAGGTTTATATCGTGTAGGGTTTGTGTCACACAGGGCGTGGGTCATGTCGAGTATATGATATGTAGGGTATGGGTCATGTAGAGTGTGTGATATATAGGGTGTGTATCATGGAGAGTGTGTTATGTAGGTTGTGTGCTGTGTAGTGTTTTTCATGTATACTTGGTATCATTTAGGATGTGTGCCATCTAGGCTATGTGACGTGTAAAGTGTATGTCATGTAGGGTGTAGGGTCGTGTAGGGAGTGTGTTTTGTAATTTGTGTTTATGTAAGGTGTGTGTCATGTAAGGTGTATGTCATGTAGCATATGTGTCATATAGGATGTGTGTCATATACGGTTTTTAACGTTTAGGATGTGTGTCATGTAAGATGGGTGTTGTGTAGGGCGAGTAACATGTAGTGTGCGTGTCATTTAAGGTGTAGGTCACGTAGGGTGTATGCTATGCATCTTGCGGGTCAAGTATGGTGCGTCATATGGAATGTGTGTCAGGTAGGGTGTGTGTCATGTAATGTTGTGTCATATAGAGTGTCATGTAAGGGGTGTGTCATATGAGGCATGTAATATTAGGTATGTGTCATTTAGGGTATGTGTCATGAATGGTATGTGACGTGCAAGGCTTATATCATGTAGAGCGTGCGTCATATAGGGTGTGGGTCATGTAGAGTGTGTGCCATGTAGGGTATGGGTCATGCAGAGTGTGTGACATATAGGGTGTATCATGGAGAGTGTGTGTTATGTAGGGTGTGTGACATGTAGTGTTTCTCATGTATATTTTGTGTCATGAGGGGGTGTCATTTAAGGTGCGTGCCTACTAAGCTATGTGATATGCAGGGTGTATGTTATGTAGTTTGTGATTTTCATGTAGGGAGTGTGTCTTGTTGGTTGTGTCATATTAGGTGTGTGTCATGTAAAGTGTGTGTCATCAAGGGTGTGTGTCATATAAGGTGTGTGTCATGTACGTTGTATGTCAAGGAGAGTATGTGTCAAGTAGGTGTATGTCATATAGGGTTTTTAACGTTTAGAATGTGTGTCATATAAGATGCGTGTTGTGTACAGCGAGTAATATGTGTCATGTATGTGTCATGTAAGGCGTGAGTCATATAGGGTGTGGGTCATATAGGGTGTGTGTTATGCATCTTGCGGGTCAAGTATGGTGTGCGTCATATAGGGTGTGCGTCATGTAATGTTTATGTCACCAAGGGTGTGTGTCATGTGAGGTGTGTGTCATATAAGGTGTGTGTCATATTAGGTATGTGTCACTTAGGGTATGTATCATGTAGAGTGTGTGACTTGTAAGGTTTATATCATGTAGGGTCTGCGTCATATAGGGTGTGGGTTATGGAGAGTATGTGACATGTAAGGTGTGGGTCAGGTAGAATGTGTGACATATAGGGTGAGTGTCATGGAGAGTGTGTGCTATGTAGGGTGTGTAACAAGTAGTGTTTCTCACCTATATTTTGTCATGAGGGGTATGTGTGTCATTTAGGGTGTGTGTAAGGGATGTGTAGGGTTTATGTCATGTAGGGTGTGATGTCATGTAGGGAGTGTGTCTTGGTGTGTGTGTACCATGTAAGGTGTGTGTTATGTCGGGTATGTGTCGTATAGGGTGTGCGTCATGTACGCTGTGTGTCATGGAGAGCTTGTGTCAAGCAGTGTGTGTGTCAGATATGATTTTTAACGTTCAGGATATGTGTTATGTAAGATGTGTGTTGTGTAGGGCGAGTGATACGTAGCGTGTGTGTGTCAGATATGGTTTTTAACGTTTAGGATGTGTGTCATGTAAGATGTGTGTCGTGTAGGGCGAGTAATACGTAGCGTGTATGTGTCATGTACTGCTTGTGTCGTATAGTGTGGGTCATATAGGGTGTGTGTTATACATCGTGCGGGCCAAGTAGGCTGTGTCTCATATAGGGTGTATGTCATGTAGGGTGTGTGTCATGTAGGATTTGTTTCAATTCGGCTTGTAACGCCTAGGATGTCATATAGGGTGTGTGTTGTGCAGGGCAAGTAACGAGAAGAGTAAGTGTTATGAATTGTGGGGGTCAAGTAGGGTATGTGTTATGTTAGGTGTTTTTCATATAAGTTGTGGGACTTTTAGGATGCGTTTCATGTAGAGCATGTGTCATGTATGGTATATGTCACTTAATTTGTTTTCAGTATAGGGTTTGGCTCATGTATGTTGTGTCTCATGTTCGTTGTGTGTCATGCAAGGTGGGTGTCTTGTAAGGATTTTCTTACAAGGTGTTGGTCAGATAGGGTGTGTGTCATATAGGGTGTGAGTCATGTAGGGTGTGCGTCATGTTGGGTGTGTGTCAATTGGCCTTTGATGACTAGGATGTATCACGTACGGTGTGTGTTGTGTAGGACGAGTAATGTGTAGTGTGTGTCATATAGGGTGTGGATCATGGGTGTGTGTCATGTAGGTATTGTGTCATATGGAGTGTGGGTTATTTAGGATGTGTTATGTCTCATGCTGGTTAAGTAGGGTGGGTGTCACATACGGTAAGAGTCAAGTAGGGTGTGTGTCATATAGGGTGTGGATCATGGGTGTGTCATGTAGGTATTGTCATATGGAGTGTGGGTCATTTAGGATGTGTTATGTCTCGTCCTGGTTAAGTAGGGTGGGTGTCACATACAGTAAGAGTCAAGTAAGGTGTGTGTCATATAGGTGTGCAGATCATGTACAGTGTTTTTCAGGTAGGTTGTGTCAAGTAGGGAGTGTGACATGGAAGGTGTGTGTCAAATAGGGTGCGTGTCAACTGGGTTTGTATTGCCTAGGATGTGGGTCATGTAGGGTGTGTGTTGTGTAGGCCGAGTAACGTGTTAGGTGTGTTATGTATCGTGTGAATCAAGTAGGGTGTTTCATATAGGGTGTAGATCATACACGGTGTGTCATTTTAGGAGTTTTATATATGTTGTCTGTCATATAGGATATGTGCCATATAGGATGTGTCATGTTAGGTGTTTTTCCTATAGTCTGTGCGTCAGGTAGGGTGTGTGTCATGTTGTGTGTGTCATGTAGGTAGTGGGTCAGGTAGGATGTGAGTCAGGCTGGGTGTGGGCCAAGTAGGTTGTGGGTCATATAGGATGTGGGTCATGGAGGTTGGGAGTCAGGTAGGGTGTGTGTCATGTAGGGTGTGTGTCATGTAGAGTGTGGGCCATATAGGTTTTTCATACAGAATGTTGATGTTATGAAGGGTGTGTGTCATGTAGGGTGCGTGTCATGTTAGGTGCTTTTCATATAGGTTGTGTGTCATCTAGGGTATGGGTCATGTAGGGTGTGTCATGTAAGATTTGTGGGTCAGATAGGGTGTGGGTGAGGTAGGGTGTGGGTTAGGTAGGTTGTGGATCATATAGGTTGTGGGTCATGGCAATTGTGGGTTGTGCCATGTAGGGTGTGTGTCATATAGAATGATTTTCATGTTAGGTGTTTTTCACATAGGTTGTGTGTCATCTAGTGTATGTACTGGTCATGTATGATGTAGGGCAGCTAGGGTCTGGATCATGTTAGTTGTATGTCATATAAGTTCTGGGTCATATATGGTATGGGACAGCTAGGGACTGGATCATGTTAGTTGTATAGCATATAGGTTGTGGGTCATGTAGCTTGTGGGTTAGTTAGGGTTTGTTTCATTTAGGGTGTGTGTCATGTAGGGTTTGGGTCTTGTAGGATTTTTCATGTAGATTGTCAGTTATGTAGAGTGTGTGTTATGTAGATTGTCATGCAGGATGTGTGTCATATGTTTGTCCTGTTAGGTGTATTCATATAGGTTGTGTGTCATATAGGGTGTAGGTCATGTAGGTTGTTTCATGTAGTGTGTCATGTCGGTTGTGGGTCTGGTAGGGTGTGGGTCAGGTAGGTTGTGGGTCAGGTAGATTGTGGGTCATATAGGTTCTGAGTCAGGTAGGTGCTGGGTTAGTTAGGGTGTAGGTCTTGCAGGGTGTGGGTGATATAGGGTTTTTCATAAAGAATGTGGGTCAGGTAGGGTGTGCGTCATGTTAAGTGATTTTCATATAAGGTCTGTGTCATATAGTGTGTCATGAAGGTTTTGGCTCAGGTAGGGTGTAAGTCAGGTATGGTGTGGGTCAGGTAGGTTGCGGGTTGTGGCGGTTGTGGGTTTGGTAAGGTATGTTTTGTGGAAGGTGTCTGTCATGTAGGGTGTGTCACGTTAGGTGTTTTTCATATTGGTTGTATGTCATGTAGGGTGAGTGTCATGTAAAGTTTAGGTAGGGTGTGTGTCATGTAAGGTGTGTGTTATGTCGGGCATGTGTCATATAGCGTGTGTGTCATGTAAGGTGTGTGTTATGTCAGGCATGTGTCATATAGGGTGTGTGTTATGCCAGGCATGTGTCATAATGGGTGTGTGTCATGTATGCTGTGTGTTATGGAGAGCATGTGTCAAGTAAGCTGTATGTCATGTAGGGTTTTTAATGCTTTGGATGTGTGTCATGTAAGATGTGTGTTGTGTAGGGAGAGTAACATGTAATGTGTATCATGTAAAGTGTGTCATATAGTGTGCGAGTCATATAGGGTGTGTGTTATGCATCGTACTGGTCAAGTATGGTGTGTGTCATATAGGGTGTGTGTCATGTAGGGTGTGTGCCATGTAGGATGATTCAAATAGGTTTGTAACGCCTACAATGTGTGTCATGTAGGGTATGTGTTGTGTAGGGCGAGTAACGTGTAGAGTGTGTGTTGTGTAAGGCGAATAACATGTAGGGTGATTAGGGTGAATGTTATCGCGTGGGTCAAGTAGGGTGTGTGTTATATAGGTTGTGTGTCATAAAGGGTGTATGTCATGCTAGGTGTTTTCAAATAGGTTGTGCGTCTTGTAGGGTGTGTGATATGTAGGGTGTGTGTCATTTTATTTGTTTTTCGTATAGGATGTGGGCCACGTAGGTTGTGTTTCAGGTACGGTGTGTATCATGGAGGGTATGTGTTATGTTTCGTGTTGGTCAAGCACGGTGTGTGTCATATACGGTAAGGGTCAAGTAAGGTGTGTCATATAGGGTGTTTACCATGTACAGTGTTTGTCATGTAGGTTGTGTGTGTCATGTAAAGTGTGTTTGTGTGTGTGTGTGTGTGTGTGTGTGTGTGTGTGTGTGTGTGTGTGTGTGTGTGTGTGTGTGTGTCATATAGGGTGTTTATGACGTACAGTTTTTTGTCATGTAGGTTGTGTCATGTAGGGTGTGTCATGTAAAGTGTGTGTGTGTGTGTGTGTGTGTGTGTGTGTGTGTGTGTGTGTGTGTGTGTCATATACAGTATGGGTCAATTGGGTTAGTAAATACTAGGATGTGTGTCATGTAGGGTGTGTGTTATGTAGGGCGAGTAACGTGTAGGGTGGGTTATGTATCGTGTGAGTCATGTAGGGTGTGTCATAAAGGGTGTGGATCATATACGGTGTGTCATTTTAGGTGTTTTATATATGTCTGTCATATAAGGTATGTGCCATATAGGTTGTGCGTCATGTAGGGTGTGTGTCGTGTAGTGTGTGTTATGTAGGTTGTGGGTCAGGTAGGATGTGGGTCAGGCTAGGTGTGGGTCAAGTGGGTTATGGGTCATAAAAGTTTAGGGCCCTGTAGGTTGTGGATTAAGTAGGATTTGCGTCATGTAGGGTGTGGGTCATATAGGAGTATTCAGATAGGGTTTTGGTCATGTAGAATGTGCGTCATGTAGGTTGTGTCATGCAGGGTGTGTGTCATGTTAGGTGTTAATCATATAAGTTGTGTTATATAGGGTGTAGGTCATGTGGGGTGTTTCATGTGGTGTGTGTGTCTCGTAGGTTGTGGGTCAGGTAGGGTGCGGGTCAGGCAGGGTGTGGGTCAGGTAGATTAAGGGTCATATAGGTATTGGGTTAGTTAGGGAGTGTGTTATGTAGGGTGTGGGTCATATAGGATTTTTCATATGGGTGTGGGTTAGGCAGGTTGCGTGTTGTGTAGGATGTGTGTCATGTACGGTGTGTGTCATGTTAGGTGTTTTTCATATAAGTTTTGTGCCATGTGGTGTGTCATGAAGGGTGTGGGTCAGATAGGGTGTGAGTCAGATAGGGTGTAGGTCAGGTAGGTTGCGGGTTGTGTTGGTTGTGGGTTTGGTAATGTTTGTCATAGAGGGTGTTTGTCATGTAGGTTTTGTGTCACGTTAGGTGTTTTTCATATAGGATTTGTGTCATGTAGGTAGGGTGCATGTCATTTAGTGTGGGTCAGGAAGGATGTGTATCATGTAGGGTTTGCGTCATCTAGGGTGTGTGTCATGTGAGGTTTTTGTCATGTAGGGTGTGTGTCATGTTGGGTGTGTGTCATTTAATGTGTGTGTCATGTATGTTGTGTCATGCATGGTGTGTCATGTAGGATGAGTGTCATTTGGGGTTCTAACGCCTAGGATGTGCGTCATGTAAGGTGTTTGTTGTGTAGAGTGAGTGACATGTAGGGTGAGTGTTATATATCATGAGGACCAAGTTGGGTGTATGTCATATAGAGTATGGGTCGTAAAGAGTGTGTGTCACGTTATGTGTTTTTCATATAGGTTGTGTGTCATGTAGAGCATATGTCAGGTAGGGTGTGTGTCATATAAGGTGTGTGTCATGTAGGGTGTGTCAACTAGGGATTTTAACGCCTAGGATATGTGTCATATGAAGTGTGTGTTGTTTAGGGCGAGCAACGTGTAGCGTGTGTGTCATGTAAGATAAGTGTCATAAAGGGTGTTGATCATATAGGGTGTCCTATGAATCGTGCTGGTCAAGTAGGGTGCGTGTCATGTAGAGTGTGTGTCATATAAGTTGTGTTAAGGAGGGTGTGTGTCATATAGGTTGTGCCATATAGGGTTTGTTTTATGTAAGGTGTGTACCATATAAGATGTGTGTCAAGTAGGATGTGTGTCACTTGGGTTTGTAACGCCTAGGTTGTGTGTCACGTAGGGTGTGTGTTGTGTAGGGTGAGTAACGTGTAGGATGTTATTCATCGTGTGGGTCGACGGTTTGTGTCATATAGGTTGTGGATCATATAGGATGTCATGTTATTTGTTTTTTATATAGGTTGTGTGTCATGTAGGGAGTGTGTCATGTAGGATGTGTGTTATATAGGGTGTGTCATATAGGGTGTGTGTCATATAGGGTGTGACTCATGTTAGGTATTTTTGATACAGGGTATGTGCCATATCTTTTGTTTTTTATATAGGGTGTCACGTAGGCTGTTTCTCAGGAAGGGTGTGTGTCATATAAGGTGTGTGTCATGGAGGGTGGGTGTCATGTAGAGATTTTTATATAGCGTGTGGGTCAGGTAAGGTGTTTCTCATATAGGATACGAGTCATATTAGGTGTGTCATGTAGGGTGTGTCTCATATAAGGTGTGTGTCATATAGGGTGTGTCATATAGGGTGCGTGTCATGTTAGGTATTTTTCATATAGGGTGTGTGTCATGTTAGGTATTTTTCATATAGGGTGTGTCACGCAGGTTGTTTCTCAGGAAGGGTGTGTCATATAGGATGTGTCATGGAGGGTGTGTGTCATGTAGAGATTTTTATATGGTGGGTTAGGTAGGTTGTTTCTCATAAAGGGTACGAATCATATTAGGTGTGTCACGTAGGGTGTGTTTCATTTGAGGTCTGTCTCATATAAAGCGTGAGTCATGTAGGTTGTAAATCATGTAGGGTGTGTCATGCATGGTGTGTTACGTAAGGTATGTCATGCAGGGTGTGGATCATGTAGGGTGCGTATCATGCAGGTCGTGTTTCATGTAGGATTTTTCATAGAGGGTGTGTGTCAGGTAGGTTGTTTGTCATATAAGATGTGTCATATAAGGTGTGTGTCATGTAGGATGTGTCGTGTAAGGTGAGTCTCATGTACGGTGTTCGTCATGTATGATATAGTTTATGTAGGGTGTTTGTCATGGAGGATGTCTCATGTAAGTGTTTGTCATGTAGGAGGTGTTTTATGTAGGGTGTTGGTCATGTACGTTGTGGATTAGGTATTGTGTGTCATATCGGGAGTGGGTCATGTAGGATGTGTGTCATATTCTGTTTTTCATGTAGAGTGTGTCGTGTACAATGAGTAACTTGTAGGGTGTGTGTCATATACGCTGTGTAACGTGTCGGGTGTATGTCACATAGTGTGTGGCATTGGGTTTGTAACGCCTAGGATATGTCATGTACAGTGTATGTTGTGTAGGGCGAGTAACTTGTAGCGTTTGTGTAATGTAGGGTGCGTGTCGTATAGGTTTTGGGTCATGTACGGTGTGTTTCATGTTAGGTGTTTTTCATATAGGTAGTGTGCCATGTAGGGTGTGGGTTATGTATCGTGTAGGTCAAGTAGGATGCGTCATATAGGATGTGGGTTATGTAGGGTATGTGCCATGTAGGGCGTGTGTTATGTATCATGTGGGTCAAGTTGGGTTTGTCATATAGAGTGTAGGTTATGTAAGGTGTGTGTCATGTAGGGTTTCATATGGGTCATATAGTGTGTGTCATTTAAAGTGAGTAACGTGTAGGGTGTCATGTAGGGTATGTGTCATGTAGGGAATGTGTCATATAGGGTGTGTGTTATGTAGGGTATATGTCAAGTAAGGCCTGTCTAATGGAGGGTGTGGGTTAGTTAGGGTGTGGTTCAGGTAGAGTGTGTGTCTAGGAGAGTCTGGGAGGGTCTGTGTCAAGTAGGGTATGGGCCATATTGTGTGTAAAATGCTAACGTTTGTTCATGTGAACCTGACGAGATTTTACGGGTCTATACTACGTTGTTCATGCATGTGAGACGATGGGTATTAGATTAATTAAAAACAAATAGTCCTTTTCTTATTAGGGGCGATCATAACCCAGCTATAGGCGTTCCTACTCCCCATGCAAAGTGTCCGGGGTTCAAATCCTTGCTTTTGGAGGGTATTACGTGTTCTATGAAAGTGCACGTTCACATGGACTATATTCGTGTTCCTATAACTCTGAGTCAGTACAGTAAGGTTCTATAAGATGCTAGCTGGTGGTAATGAGAGCCTGATGAGATCTTACCGGTATAAACCGAGTTGCTCATGCATGCAAGACGAAGGGCACTCGATTAAGTGTAAAATAATAGTCATTTCTCTGTTGCAGGCGATCATAGCAGAGCGATTAGCGTTTCCAGTTACCAAAAGTTACTGTGTTCGAGTCCTTGCCATTAGAGGTTATGATACATTACACACACACACACACACACACATATATATATATATATATATATATATATATATATATATATATATATATATATATTATCCCTGGGGATAGGGGAGAAAGAATACTTCCCACGTATTCCCTGCGTTTCGTAGAAGGCGACTAAAAGGGGAGGGAGCGGGGGGCTGGAAATCCTCCCCTCTCGTTTTTTTTTTTTTAATTTTCCAAAAGAAGGAACAGAGTGGGGCCAGGTGAGGATATTCCACAAAGGCCCAGTCCTCTGTTCTTAGCGCTACCTCGCTAACGCGGGAAATGGCGAATAGTTTAAAAGAAAGAAAAGATATATATATATATATATGTATATATATATATATATATATATATATATATATATATATATATATATATATATATATATATATATATATATATATATATATATATATATATATATATATATATATATATATATATATATATATATATATATATATATATGTGGGGTGTCTAAATGTGTGTGGATGTAACCAAGATGAGAAAAAGGAGAGATAGGTAGTATGTTTGAGGAAAGGAACCTGGATGTTTTGGCTCTGAGTGAAACGAAGCTAAAGGGTAAAGGGGAAGAGTGGTTTGGAAATGTCTTGGGAGTAAAGTCAGGGGTTAGTGAGAAGACAAGAGCGAGGGAAGGAGTAGCACTACTCCTGAATCAGGAGTTGTGGGAGTATGTGATAGAGTGTAAGAAAGTAAATTCTAGATTGATATGGGGAAAACTGAAAGTTGATGGAGAGAGATGGGTGATTATTGGTGCATATGCACCTGGGCATGAGAAGAAAGATCATGAGAGGCAAGTGTTTTGGGAGCAGCTGAATGAGTGTGTTAGTGGTTTTGATGTACAAGACCGGGTTATAGTGATGGATTGATTTGAATGCAAAGGTGAGTAATGTGGCAGTTGAGGGAATAATTGGTATACATGGAGTGTTCAGTGTTGTAAATGGAAATGGTGAAGAGCTTGTAGATTTATGTGCTGAAAAAGGACTGCTGATTGGGAATACCTGTTTTAAGAAGCGAGATATACATAAGTATACGTATGTAAGTAGGAGAGATGGCCAGAGAGCGTTATTGGACTACGTGTTAATTGATAGACGCACGAAAGAGAGACTTTTGGATGTTAATGTTCTGAGAGGTGCAACTGGAGGGTGCTGCCAGATCCACTCCCCGCGTTCTAAAACACTTCACTTCCTCCAGTTTTTCTCCATTCAAACCTACCTACCAAATGACTTGTCCCTCAACCCTACTGTACCTGATAACCTTGCTCTTGTTCACATTTACTCTCAGCTTTCTTCTTTCACACACTTAGGAAACTCAGTCACCAGCTTCTGCAATTTCTAACCTGAATCAGCCACCAGCGCTGTATCATCAGCGAACAACAAGTGATTTACTTCCCAAGCTCTCTCATCCGCAACAGACGGCATACCTTCCCCTGTCTACAAAACTCTTGCATTTACCTCCCTAACAACCCCATCCATAAACAAGTTAAACAACCATAGAGACATCGCACACCCCTGCCGCGAAACTACATTCACTGAGAACCAATCACTTTCCACAGTTCCTACTCGTACACATGCCTTACATCTTCGATCAAAACGTTTCACTGCTTCTAACAACTTGCCTCGCACACCATATATTCATAATACCTTCCACAGAGCATCTCTATCAATTTTATCATATACCTTCTCCAGATTCATAAATGCTACATAAAAATCCATTTGCTTTTGTAAGCATTTCTCACATACATTCTTCAAAGCAAACACCTGATCCACACATCCTTTACCACTTCTGAAACCACACTGCTCTTCCCCAATCTGATGCTCTGTACTTGCCTTCACTCTCTCAATCAATACCTTCCCATATAATTTCCAAGGAATGCTCGATAAATTTATACCTCTATAATTTCAGCACTCACCTTTATCCCCTTTGCCTTGACTCAATGGCACTATGCAAGCATTCCTTTAATCCTCAGGCACCTCACCATGAGTAATACATACATTAAATATCCTTACCAGCCAGTCAACAACACAGTCACCCCCTTTTTTAAATGAATTCCACTGCAATACCATCCAAACCCGCTGCTTTGCCAGCTTTCATCTTCGGTAAAGCGTTTACTACCTCTTCACTGTTTACCAAATCATTCTTCCTAACCCTCTCACTTCGCACACAACCTCGACCAGAACACCCTACATCTGAAACTTTATCATCTAGAACATTCAACAAACCTTCAAAACACCCACTCCATCTCCTTCACACATCACGACTAGTTGTTATCACTTCTCCATCAACCCCCTTCAACGATATTCCCATTCGTTCTCTTGTCTTATGCACTTTATTTACCTCCTTCCAAATGTCTTTCTATTTTCCCCAGAAATATAATGATACTCTCTCACCACAATTGTCTTTTGCCCTCTTTTTCACCTCTTGCACCTTTCTCGTGACCTTCTGCCTCTTTCTTTCATACATCTCCCAGTCATTTGCACTATTTCCCTGCAAAAATCGTCCAAACACCTCTCTCTTCTCTTTCACTAATAATCTTACTTCTTCATCGCAGCACTCACTACCCTTTCTAATCTGCCCATCTCCCACGCTTCTCATGCATCAACCATCTTTTGCGCAAGCCATCACTACTTCCCTAAATACATCCCATTCTTCCCCCAGTGCCCTTGCATCCTTTGTTCTCAACATTTTACATTCTGCTCTCCATAAGATAATGATCAGATATCCCTCCAGTTGAAGCTCTTAGCATATTAACATCCAAAAGTCTCTTTTTCGCAAGCTTATCAATTAACTTGTAATCCAATAACGTTCTTTGGCCGTCTCTCCTACTTAGATACGTATACTTATAAATATTTATCTTTTTAGATCAGGTAATCCCAATCACACGCCCTTTTTCAGCAAGAAATCTACAAGCTCTTTACCATTACCATTTACAACACTGAACACTCCTTATACACCAATTATTCCCTCAACTGCCACATTACTCACCTATGCATTCAAATCACCTATCACTATACCCCGTCTCGTACATCAAAACTACTGACACTCACTCAGGTGCTCCCAAAACACTTGCCTCTCATGATCTTTCTCATTCCTGGGTGAATATGCAACAATAATCACCAATCTTTCTCCATCCACTTTCAGTTTTACCCATATCAATTTAGAGTTTACTTTCTTACACTCTAGCATATACTCCCACAACTCCTGTTTCAGGAGAAGTGATACTCCTTCCCTTGCTCTTGCTCTCTCACCAACCACTGACTTTACTCCTAAGACATTCCCAAATCACTCTCCCGTTTACCCTTGAGCTTCGTTTCACCCAGAGCCAAAACATCCATGTTCCTTTCCTCAAATATAATATCTGTCCCTCCATTTTCCTCATCTTGGTTACATCCACACACATTTAGACACCCCAGTCTAAGCCTTCGAGGAGGATGAGGACTCTCCGCGTGACTCCTTCTCCAGTTTCCCCTTTAGAAAGTTAAGATGCAAAGAGGAGAGGGTTTCTAGCCCCACGTTCCCGTCCCATTTAGTCGCCTTCCGCTACACTCCCCTATCCCTCTCCCCTATCCCCAGGGATATATATATATATATATATATATATATATATATATATATATATATATATATATATATATATATATATATATATATATATATATATATATATATATATATATATATATATATATATATGCATATACAAAGGTGAGAAATGTGGCAGTTGAGGGAATAATTGGTATGAATGGGGTGTTCAGTGTTGTAAATGGAAATGGTGAAGAGCTTGTAGATTTATGTGCTGAAAAAGGACTGGTGATTGGGAATACCCGGTTTAAAAAGCGAGATTACATAAGTATACGTATATAAGTAGGAGAGATGGCCAAAGAGGGTTATTGGATTACGTGTTAATTGATAGGCGCGCGAAAGAGAAACTTTTGGATGTTAATGTGCTGAGAGGTGCAACTGGAGGGATGTCTGATCATCATCTTGTGGAGGCGAAGGTGAAGATTTGTATGGGTTTTCAGAAAAGAGGAGAGAATGTTGGGGTGAAGAGGGTGGTGAGAGTAAGTGAGCTTGGGAAGGAGACTTGTGTGAGGAAGTACCAGGAGAGACTGAGTACAGAGTGAGAACAAAGGAGGTAAGGGGAGTGGGGGATGAATGGAATGTATTTAGGGAAGCAGTGATGGCCTGTGCAAAAGATGCTTGTGGCATGAGAAGCGTGGGAGGTGGGTTGATTAGAAAGGGTAGTGAGTGGTGGGATGAAGAAGTAAGATTATTAATGAAAGAGAAGAGTGAGGCATTTGGACGATTTATGCAGGGAAAAAATGCAAATGACTGGGAGATGTATAAAAGAAAGAGACAGGAGGTCAAGAGAAAGGTGCAAGATGAGAAAAAGAGGGCAAATGAGAGTTGGGGTGAGAGAGTATCAATAAATTTTAGGGAGAATAAAAAGATGTTCTTGAAGGAGGTAAATAAAGTGCATAAGACAAGGGAGCAAATGGGAAATTCAGTGAAGGAGCCTAATGGGGAGGCGATAACAAGTACTGGTGATGTGAGGAGATGGAGTGAGTATTTTGAAGGTTTGTTGAATGTGTTTGATGATAGAGTGGCAGATTTAGGGTGTTTTGGTCGAGGTGGTGTGCAAAGTGAGAGGGTTAAGGAAAATGATTTGGTATACAGAGAAGAGGTAGTTTAAATCTTTGCGGATGATGAAAGCCGGCAAGGCAGCAGGTTTGGATGGTATTGCAGTGGAATTTATCAAAAAAGGGGGTGACTGTATTGTTGACTGGTTGGTAAGGTTATTTAATGTATGTATGATTCATGGTGAGGTGCCTGAGGATTGGCGGAATGCGTGCATAGTGCCATTGTACAAAGGCAAAGGGGATAAGAGTGAGTGCTCAAATTACAGAGGTATAAGTTTGTTGAGTATTCCTGGTAAATTATATAAAAGAGTATTGATTGAGAGGGTGAAGGCATGTACAGAGAATCAGATTGGGGAAGAGCAGTGTGGTTTCAGAAGTGGTAGAGGATGTGTGGATCAGGTGTTTGCTTTGAAGAATGTATGTGAGAAATACTTAGAAAAGCAAATGGATTTGTATGTAGCATTTATGGATCTGGAGAAGGCATATGATAGAGTTGATAGAGATGCTCTGTGGAAGGTATTAAGAATATATGGTGTGGGAGGCAAGTTGTTAGAAGCAGTGAAAAGTTTTTATCGAGGATGTAAGGCATGTGTACGTGTAGGAAGAGAGGAAAGTGATTGGTTCTCAGTGAATGTAGGTTTGCGGCAGGGGTGTGTGATGTCTCCATGGTTGTTTAATTTGTTTATGGATGGGGTTGTTAGGGAGGTGAATGCAAGAGTTTTGGAAAGAGGGGCAAGGATGAAGTCTGTTGGGGATGAGAGAGCTTGGGAAGTGAGTCAGTTGTTGTTCGCTGATGATACAGCGCTGGTGGCTGATTCATGTGAGAAACTGCAGAAGCTGGTGACTGAGTTTGGTAAAGTGTGTGAAAGAAGAAAGTTAAGAGTAAATGTGAATAAGAGCAAGGTTATTAGGTACAGTAGGGTTGAGGGTCAAGTCAATTGGGAGGTGAGTTTGAATGGAGAAAAACTGGAGGAAGTGAAGTGTTTTAGATATCTGGGAGTGGATCTGGCAGCGGATGGAAACATGGAAGCGGAAGTGGATCATAGGGTGGGGGAGGGGGCGAAAATTCTGGGAGCCTTGAAGAATGTGTGGAAGTCGAGAACATTATCTCGGAAAGCAAAAATGGGTATGTTTGAAGGAATAGTGGTTCCAACAATGTTGTATGGTTGCGAGGCGTGGACTATGGATAGAGTTGTGCGCAGGAGGATGGATGTGCTGGAAATGAGATGTTTGAGGACAATGTGTGGTGTGAGGTGGTTTGATCGAGTAAGTAACGTAAGGGTAAGAGAGATGTGTGGAAATAAAAAGAGCGTGGTTGAGAGAGCAGAAGAGGGTGTTTTGAAATGGTTTGGTCACATGGAGAGAATGAGTGAGGAAAGATTGACCAAGAGGATATATGTGTCGGAGGTGGAGGGAACGAGGAGAAGAGGGAGACCAAATTGAAGGTGGAAAGATGGAGTGAAAAAGATTTTGTGTGATCGGGGCCTGAACATGCAGGAGGGTGAAAGGAGGGCAAGGAATAGAGTGAATTGGAGCGATGTGGTATACCGGGGTTGACGGGCTGTCAGTGGATTGAATCAAGGCATGTGAAGCGTCTGGGGTAAACCATGAAAAGCTGTGTAGGTATGTATATTTGCGTGTGTGGACGTATGTATATACATGTGTATGGGGGTGGGTTGGGCCATTTCTTTCGTCTGTTTCCTTGCGATACCTCGCAAACGCGGGAGACAGCGACAAAGCTAAAAAAAAAAAAAAAAATATATATATATATATATATATATATATATATATATATATATATATATATATATATATATATATATATATATATATATATATATATATATATATATATATATATATATATATATATATATATATATATATATATATATATATATATATATATATATATATATACACTTCCCACTAATTTCTCACGTGTCGTCGAAGGCGACTAAAGGGGATGGGAGCGGGGAGCTAGAAACCCTCCCCTCCTTGCATTTTAACTTTCTAAAAGTTGAAACAGAAGAAGGAGTCATGCGGGGAGTGCTCATCCTCCTCGAAGGCTGAGATTGGGGTGTCTAAATGTGAGTGATGCAACCAAGATGAGAAAAATGGAGAGATTGGTAGCATATTTAAGGAAAAGAACCTGGAGGTTTTGGGTCTGAGTGAAATGAAGCTCAAGGGTAAAGGGGAAGAGTGGTTTGGGAATGTCTTGGGAGTAAAGTCAGGGTTAGTGAGAGGACAAGAGCAAGGGAAGGAGTAGCAATTCTCCTCAAACAGGAGTGGTGGGATTATGTGATAGAGTGTAAGAAAGTAAACTCAACATTGATATGGGTAAAACTGAAAGTTGATGGAGATATATGGGTGATTATTGGTGCATATGCACCTGGGCATGAGAAGAAAGATCATGAGAGGCAAGTGTTTTGGGAGCAGCTGAATGAGTGTGTTAGTGGTTTTGATGCACGAGACTGGGTTATAGTGATGGGTGTTTTGAATGCGAAGGTAAGTAATGTGGCAGTTGAGGGAATAATTGGTATATATGGGGGTGTTCAGTGTTGTAAATGGAATTGGTGAAGAGCTTGTAGATTTATGTGCTGAAAAAGGACTGGTGATTGGGAAAACCTGGTCTTAAAAGAGAGATATACATAAGTATCCGTATGTAAGTAGTAGAGATGGCCAGAGAGCGTTATTGGATTACGTGTTAATTAATAGAAGCGCTGAAGAGAGACTTTTGGCTGTTAATGTGCTGAGAGGTGCAACTGGAGGGATGTCTGATCATTATCTTGTGGAGGCGAAGGTGACGATTTGTATGGGTTTTCAGAAAAGTGGTGAGATTACGTGAGCTTGGGAAAGAGACTTGTGTGAGGAAGTACCAGGAGTCACTGAGTAAAGAATGGAAAAGCGTAAGAATAGAGGAGGTGAGGGGAGTGGGGAAGGAATGGGATGCATTTAGGGAAGCAGTGATAGCTTGCGGAAAAGATGCTTGTGGCATGAGAAGCGTGGGAGGTGGGCAGATTAGAAACGGTAGTGAGTGTTGGGATGAAGAGGTAAGATTATTAGTGAAAGAGAAGAGAGAGGCATTTGGACGGTTTTTCAGGAAAATAATGCAAATGAGTGGGAAATGTATGAAAGAAAGAGGCAGAAGGTGAAAAGGAGGACAAATGAGAGTTGGGGTGAGAGAGTATCATTAAATTTTAGGGAGAATAAAAAGATGTTTTGGAAGGAGGTAAATAAAGTGCGTAAGACAGGGGAACAAATGGGAACTTCAGTGAAGGGGGCTAATGGGGAGGTGATAGCAAGTAGTGGTGATGTGACAAGTAGGTGGAGTGAGCATTTTGAAGGTTTATTGAATGTGTTTCATGATAGAGTGGCAGATATAGGGTGTTTTGGTCGAAGTAGTGTGCAGAGGGAGAGGCTTAGGGAAAATGATCTGGTAAATAGAGATGAGGTAGTAAAAGCTTTCCGGAAGATGAAAGTCGGGAAGGCAGCGGGTTTGGATGGTATTGCAGTGGAATTTATTAAAAAGGGTGGTGACTGTATTACTGACTGGCTGGTAAGGTAATCTAATATATGTATGAATAATGGTGAGGTGTCTGAGGATTGGCGGAATGCTTGCATAGTGCCATTGTACAAAGGCAAAGGGGACAAAGTTGAGTGTTCAAATTACAGGGGTATAAGTGTGTTGAGTATTCCTGGGAAATTATATGAGAGGGTTTTGATTGAGAGGGTGAAGGAATGTACAGAGCATCATGTTGGAGAAAAAGCACTGTGGTTTCAGAAGTGGTAGAGGATGTGTGTATCAGGTGTTTGCTTTGAAGAATGTATGTGAGAAATACTTAGAAAAGGAAATACATTTGTATATAGCATTTATGGATCAGGAGAAGGTATATGATGGAGTTGATAGAGATGCTCTGTGGAAGGTATTAAAAACATATGGTGTGGGAGGCTTGTTGTTAGAAGCACTGAAAAGTTTTCATCGATGAGGTAAGGCATATGTATGTGTAGGAAGAGAGGAAAGAGATTCGTTCTCAGTGAATATAGGTTTACGGCAGGGGTGCTTGATGTCTCCATGGTTGTTTAATTTGTTTATGGATGGGGTTGTTAGGGAGGTGAATGCAAGAGTTTTGGAAAGAGGGTCAAGTATGAAGTCTGTTGTGGATGGGAGAGCTTGTGAAGTAAGTCAGTTGTTGTTCACTGATGATATAGCGCTGGTGGCTGATTCATGTGAGAAACTGCAGAAGCTGGTGACTGGGTTTGGTAAAGTGTGTGAAAGAAGAAAGTTGAGAGTAATTTTGAATAAGAGCAAGTTTATTAGGTACAGTAGGGTTGAGTGTCAAGTCAATTGGGATGTGGGTTTGAGTGGAGTAAAACTGGAGGAAGTGAAGTATTTTAAATATCTTGGAGTGGATTTGGCAATGGATGGAAGCATTGAAGCGGTAGTGAATCATAGGGTGGGGGAGGGGGCGAAAATTATGGGAGCCTTGAAGAATGTGTGGAAGTCGAGAACATTATCTCGGAAAGCATAAATGGGTATGTTTGAAGGAATAGTGGTTCCAACAATGTTGTATGAAAGCGAGGCGTGGACTATGGATAGAGTTGTGCGGAGGAGGGTGGATGTGCTGGAAATGAGATGTTTGAGGACAATATGTGGTGTGACGTGGTTTGATCGATTAAGTAATAATAGGGTAAGAGAGATGTATGGTAATAGAAAGAGTGTGGTTGAAAGAGTAGAAGAGGGTGTTTTGAAATGGTTTGTTCACATGGAGAGAATTTGTAAGGAAAGATGGGCCGAGAGGATATATGTGTCAGAGGTGGAGGGAATGAGGAGAGGTGGGAGACTAAATTGGAGGTGGAAAGATGGAAGGAAAAAGATTTTGAGTGATCGGGGCCTGAACATGCAGGAGGGTGAAAGGCGTGCAAGGAATAGAGTGAATTGGAACGATGTGGTATACCGGGGTCGACGTGTTGTCAGTGGATTGAACCAGGGCATGTCAAGCGTCTGTAGTAAACCATGTAAACTTCTATGGGGCCTTGATATGGAAATAGAGCTGTGGTTTCGGTGCATTATTAAATGACAACGAGAGACTGAGTGTGAACGAATGGGGCTTTTGTTGTCTTTTCCTAGCGCTACCTCGCACCTATGAGGGGGGAGGGGGTTGTTATGTAATGTATGGCGAGGTGGCGATACGAATGAATAAAGGCAGACAGTATGAATTATGTACATATGTATATATGTATACGTCTGTGTGAGTATATATATGTATACGTTGAGATGTATAGGTATGTATACTTGCGTGTGTAGACGTGTATGTATATACATGTGTATGTGGGTGGGTTGGGCCATTCTTTCGTCAGTTTCCTTGCGCTACCTCGCTAACGGGTGAGACAGCGACAAAACAAAATAAATAAAAAAAATATATATATATATATATATATATATATATATATATATATATATATATATATATATATATATATATATATATATATTCATATATATATATATATATATATATATATATATATATATATATATATATATATATATATAAATATATATATATATATATATATATATATATATATATATATATATATATATATATATATATATATATCTTTTTTCTTTCTTTCTTTCAAACTATTCGCCATTTCCCGCATTAGCGAGGTAGCGTTAAGAACAGAGGACTGGGCCTTTGAGGGAATACCCTCACCTGGCCCAATTCTCTGTTCCTTCTTTTGGAAAATTAAAAAAAAAAAACCGAGAGGGGAGGATTTCCAGCCCCCCGCTCCCTCCCCTTTTAGTCGCCTTCTACGACACGCAGGGAATACGTGGGAAGTACTCTTAATCCCCTATCCCCAGGGATATATATATATATATATATATATATATATATATATATATATATATATATATTATATATATATATTTTATACATATATATTTATATATATATATATATATATATATATATATATATATATATATATATATATATATATATATATATATATATATATATATATATATATATATATATATATATATATATATATATATATATATATATACATTGGGAAGTGAGTCAGTTGTTGTTCGCTGATGATACAGCGATGGTGGCTGATTCATGTGAGAAACTGCAGAAGCTGGTGACTGAGTTTGGTAAAGTGTGTTAAAGAAGAAAGTTAAGAGTAAATGTGAATAAGAGCAAGGCAATTAGGTACAGTAGGGTTGAGGGTCAAGTCAATTGGGAGGTAAGATTGAATGGAGAAAAACTGGAGGAAGTAAAGTGTTTTAGATATCTGGGAGTGGATCTGGCAGCGGAAGGAACCATGGAAGCGGAGGTGGATCATAGGGTGGGGGAGGGGGAGAAAATTCTGGGAGCCTTGAAGAATGTGTGGAAGTCGAGAACATTATCTCGGAAAGCAAAAATGGGTATGTTTGAAGGAATAGTGGTTCCAGCAATGTTGTATGGTTGCGAGGCGTGGGCCATGGATAAAGTTGTGCGCAGGAGGATGGATATGCTGGAAATGAGATGTTTGAGGACAATGTGTGGTGTGAGGTGGTTTGATCGAGCAAGAAACGTAAGGGTAAGAGAGATGTGTGGAAATAAAAAGAGCATGGTTGAGAGAGCAGAAGAGGGTGTTTTGAAATGCTTTGGGCACATGGAGAGAATGAGTGAGGAAAGATTGACCAAGAGGATATATGTGTCGGAGGTGGAGGGAACGAGGAGAAGTGGGAGACCAAATTGGAGGTGGAAAGATGGAGTGAAAAAGGTTTTGTGTGATAGGGGCTTGAACATGCAGGAGGGTGAATGGAGGGCAAGGAATAGATTGAATTGGATCGATGTGATATACCGAGTTGACGTGCTGTCAGTGGATTGAATCAGGGCTTGTGAAGCGTCTGGGGAAAACCATGGAAAGCTGTGTAAGTATGTATATTTGCGTGTGTGGACGTATATATATACATGTGTATGGGGGTGGGTTGGGCCATATCTTTCGTCTGTTTCCTTGCGCTACCTCGCAAACGCGGGAGACAGCGACAAAGCAAAAAAAAAGAAAGGAAAAAAAAAATATATATATATATATATATATATATATATATATATATATATATATATATATATATATATATATATATATATATATATATATATATATATATATATATATATAGATATATATATATAAATATATATATATATATATATATATATATATATATATATATATATATATATATATATATATATATATATATATATATATATATATATATATATATATATATATATATATATATATATATATATATATATATATATATATATATATATATATATATATATATATATATATATATATATATATATATATATATATATATATATATATATATATATATATATATATATATATATATACATATATATATATATATATATATATATATATATATATATATATATATATATATATATATATATATATATATATATATATATATATATATATATATATATATATATATATATATATATATATATATATATATATATATATATATATATATATATATATATATATATATCTTTCTTTCAAACTATTCGCCGTTTCCCGCGTTAGCGAGGTAGCGTTAAGAACAGAGAACTGGGCCTTTGAGGGAATATCCTCACCTGGCCTCTTTTTCTGTTCCTTCTTTTGGAAGAAAAAAAATAATGGCAGGGGCGGATTTCCAGCACCGCGCTCCCTCCCCATTTAGTCGCCTTCTACGACACGCAGGGAATACTTGGGAAGTATTCTTTCTCCCCTATCCCCAGGGATACCCTATCTCCATATATATATATATATATATATATATATATATATATATATATATATATATATATATATATATATATATATATATATATATATATATATACATATATATTCTGGGGATAGGGGATTAAGAATACTTCCCACGTATTCCCTGCGTGTCGTAGAAGGCGACTAAAAGGGGAGGGAGCGGGGGGCTGGAAATCCTCCCCTCTCCCTTTTTTTTTAATTTTCCAAAAGAAGGAACAGAGGGGGCCAGGTGAGGATATTCCAAAAAAGGCCCAGTCCTCTGTTCCTAACGCTACCTCGCGAACGCGGGAAATGGCGAATAGTTAAAAAGAAAGAAAAATATATATTTGTATATATATATATATATATATATATATATATATATATATATATATATATATATATATATATATATATATATATATATATATATATATATATATATATATTCATATATATATATATATACTTATATATATATCTATATCTATATATATATATATATATATATATATATATATATATATATATATTTTTTTTTTTTTTTTTCTTTTTATACTATTCGCTATTTCCCGCGATAGCAAGGTAGCGTTAAGAACAGAGGACTGGGCCTTTCAGGGAATATCCTCACCTGGCCCTCTTCTCTGTTCCCTCTTTTGGAAAATTAGAAAAAAAAAAAAAAAAAGAGAGGGGAGGATTTCCAGCCCCCCGCTCCCTTCCCTTTTAGTCGCCTTCTACGACACGCAGGGAATACGTGGGAAGTATTCTTTCTCCCCTATCCCCAGGGATAATATATATATATATATATATATATATATATATATATACATATTTTTTTTTTTTTTTTTATACTTTGTCGCTGTCTCCCGCGTTTGCGAGGTAGCGCAAGGAAACAGACGAAAGAAATGACCCAACCCCCCCCCCATACACATGTATATACATACGTCCACACACGCAAATATACATACCTACACAGCTTTCCATGGTTTACCCCAGACGCTTCACATGCCCTGCTTCAATCCACTGACAGCACGTCAACCCCGGTATACCACATCGCTCCAATTCACTCTATTCCTTGCCCTCCTTTCACCCTCCTGCATGTTCAGGCCCCGATCACACAAAATCTTTTTCACTCCATCTTTCCACCTCCAATTTGGTCTCCCTCTTCTCCTTGTTCCCTCCACCTCCGACACATATATCCTCTTGGTCAATCTTTCCTCACTTATCCTCTCCATGTGCCCAAACCACTTCAAAACACCCTCTTCTGCTCTCTCAACCACGCTCTTTTTATTTCCACACATCTCTCTTACCCTTACGTTACTCACTCGATCAAACCACCTCACACCACACATTGTCCTCAAACATCTCATTTCCAGCATATCCATCCTCATGCGCACAACTCTATCCATAGCCCACGCCTCGCAACCATACAACATTGTTGGAACCACTATTCCTTCAAACATACCCATTTTTGCTTTCCGAGATAATGTTCTCGACTTCCACACATTCTTCAAGGCCCCCAGCATTTTCGCCCCCTCCCCCACTCTATGATCCACTTCCGCTTCCATGGTTCCATCCGCTGCCAGATCCACTCCCAGATATCTAAAACACTTCACTTCCTCGAGTTTTTCTCCATTCAAACTCACCTCCCAATTGACTTGACCCTCAACCCTACTGTACCTAATAACCTTGCTCTTATTCACATTTACTCTTAACTTTCTTCTTCCACACACTTTTCCAAACTCAGTCACCAGCTTCTGCAGTTTCTCACATGAATCAGCCACCAGCGCTGTATCATCAGCGAACAACAACTGACTCACTTCCCAAGCTCTCTCATCCCCAACAGACTTCATACTTGCCCCTCTTTCCAAAACTCTTGCATTTACCTCCATAACAACCCCATCCATAAACAAATTAAACAACCATGGAGACATCGCACACCCCTGCCGCAAACCTACATTCACTGACAACCAATCACTTTCCTCTCTTCCTACACGTACACATGCCTTACATCCTCGATAAAAACTTTTCACTGCTTCTAACAACTTTCCTCCCACACCATATATTCTTAATACCTTCCACAGAGCATCTCTATCAACTCTATCATATGCCTTCTCCAGATCCATAAATGCTACATACAAATCCATTTGCATTTCTAAGTATTTCTCACATACATTCTTCAAAGCAAACACCTGATCCACACATCCTCTACCACTTCTGAAACCACACTGCTCCTCCCCAATCTGATGCTCTGTACATGCCTTCACCCTCTCAATCAATACCCTCCCATATAATTTAACAGGAATACTCAACAAACTTATACCTCTGTAATTTGAGCACTCACTCTTATCCCATTTGCCTTTGTACAATGGCACTATGCACGCATTCCGCCAATCCTCAGGCACCTCACCATGAGTCATACATACATTAAATAACCTTACCAACCAGTCAACAATACAGTCACCCCCTTTTTTAATAAATTCCACTGCAATACCATGCAAACCTGCTGCCTTGCCGGCTTTCATCTTCCGCAAAGCTTTCACTACCTCTTCTCTGTTTACCAAATCATTTTCCCTAACCCTCTCACTTTGCACACCACCTCGACCAAAACACCTTATATCTGCCACTCTATCATCAAACACATTCTACAAACCTTCAAAATACTCACTCCTTCTCCTTCTCACATCACCACTACTTGTTATCACCTCCCCATTTGCGCCCTTCACTGAAGTTCCCATTTGCTCCCTTGTCTTACGCACTCTATTTACCTCCTTCCAGAACATCTTTTTATTCTCCCTAAGTTTAATGATACTCTCTCACCCCAACTCTCATCTGCCCTTTTCTTCACCTCTTGCACCTTTCTCTTGACCTCCTGTCTCTTTCTTTTATACATCTCCCACTCAATTGCATTTTTTCCCTGCAAAAATCGTCCAAATGCCTCTCTCTTCTCTTTCACTAATACTCTTACTTCTTCATCCCACCACTCACTACCCTTTCTAATCAACCCACCTCCCACTCTTCTCATGCCATATATATATATATATATATATATATATATATATATATATATATATATATATATATATATATATTTTTTTTTTTTTTTTGCAGCTGTCTCCCGCGTTTGCGAGGTAGCGCAAGGAAACAGATGAAAGAAATGGCACAACCCACCCCCATACACATGTATATACATACGTCCACACACGCAAATATACATACCTACAGAGCTTTCCATGGTTTACCCCAGACGCTTCACATACCTTGATTCAATCCACTGACAGCCCGTCAACCCCGGTATACCACATCGCTCCAATTCAGTCTATTCCTTGCCCTCCTTTCACCCTCCTGCATGTTCAGGCCCCGATCACACAAAATCTTTTTCACTCCATCTTTCCACCTACAATTTGGTCTCCCTCTTCTCCTAGTTCCCTCCACCTCCGACACATATATTCTCTTGGTCAATCTTTCCTCACTCATTCTCTCCATGTGCCCGAACCATTTCAAAACACCCTCTTTTGCTCTCTCAACCACGCTCTTTTTATTTCCACACATCTCTCTTACCCTTCCGTTTCTTACTCGATCAAACCACCTCACACCACACATTGTCTTCAAACATCTCATTTCCAGCATATCCATCCTCCTGCGAACAACTCTATCCATAGCCCACGCCTCGCAACCATAAAACATTGTTGGAACCACTATTCCTTCAAACATAACCATTTTTGCTTTCCGAGATAATGTTCTCGACTTCCACACATTCTTCAAGGCTCCCAGAATTTTCGCCTCCTCCCCCACCCTATGATCCACTTCCGCTTCCATGGTTCCATCCGCTGCCAGATCCACTCCCAGATATCTAAAACACTTCACTTCCTCCAGTTCTTCTCCATTCAAACTCACCTCCCAATTCACTTGACCCTCAACCCTACTGTACCTAATAACCTTGCTCTTATTCACATTTACTCTTAACTTTCTTCTTTCACACACTTTACCAAACTCAGTCACCAGCTTCTGCAGTTTCTCACATGAATCAGCCACCAGCGCTCTATCATCAGCGAACAACAACTGACTCACTTCCCAAGCTCTCTCATCCCCAACAGACTTCATCCTTGCCCCTCTTTCCAAAACTCTTGCATTCACCTCCCTAATAACCCCATCCATAAACAAATTAAACAACCATGGAGACATCACACACCCCTGCCGCAAACCTACATTCACTGAGAACCAATCACTTTACTCTCTTCCTACACGTACACATGCCTTACATCCTCGATAAAAACTTTTCACTGCCTCTAACAACTTGCCTCCCACACCATATATTCTTAATACCTTCCACAGAGCATCTCTATCAACTCTATCATATGCCTTCTCCAGATCCATAAATGCTACATACAAATCCATTTGCCTTTCTAAGTATTTCTCACATACATTCTTCAAAGGAAACACCTGACTAAAAGGGAAGGGAGTGGGGTGCTGGAGATATTCCCTTCTCGGTTTTTTAATTTTCCAAAACAAGGGACAGAGAAGTGGTCCAGGTGAGGATATTCCCTCAAAGGCCTAGTCCTCTGTTGTTAGCGCCACCTCGCTAACGTGGGAAATGGCGAATAGTTTGAAAGAAAGAAATATATATATATATATATATATATATATATATATATATATATATATATATATATATATATATATTTATATATATATATATATATATATATATATATATATATATATATATATATATATATATATATATATATATATTTGTATATATATATATATATATATATATATATATATATATATATATATATATATATATATATATATATATATATATATATATATATATATATATATATATATATATGTATATATATATATATATATATATATATATATATATATATATATATATATATATATATATATTATCCCTGGGGATAGGGGATTAAGAATACTTCCCACGTATTCCCTGCGTGTCGTAGAAGGCGACTAAAAGGGGAGGGAGCGGGGGACTGGAAATCCTCCCCTCTCGTTTTTTTTTTTTTTTTTTTTTTTTTTCAAAAGAAGGAACAGAGAATTGGGCCAGGTGAGGGTATTCCCTCAAAGGCCCAGTCCTCTGTTCTTAACGCTACCTCGCTAATGCGGGAAATGGCGAATAGTTTGAAAGAAAGAAAAGAAAAGATATATATATATATATATATATATATATATATATATATATATATATATATATATATATATATATATATATATATATATATATATATATATACATATATATATATATATATATATATATATATATATATATATATATATATATATATATATATATATATATTTTTTTTTTTTTTTTTTTTTTTATACTTTGTCGCTGTCTCCCGCGTTTGCGAGGTAGCGCAAGGAAACAGACGAAAGAAATGGCCCAACCCCCCCCCCCCCCCCATACACATGTACATACACACGTCCACACACGCAAATATACATACCTACACAGCTTTCCATGGTTTACCCCAGACGCTTCACATGCCTTGATTCAATCCACTGACAGCACGTCAACCCCTGTATACCACATCGCTCTAATTCACTCTATTCCTTGCCCTCCTTTCACCCTCCTGCATGTTCAGGCCCCGATCACACAAAATCTTTTTCACTCCATCTTTCCACCTCCAATTTGGTCTCCCTCTTCTCCTCGTTCCCTCCACCTCCGACACATATATCCTCTTGGTCAATCTTTCCTCACTCATTCTCTCCATGTGCCCAAACCATTTCAAAACACCCTCTTCTGCTCTCTCAACCACGCTCTTTTTATTTCCACACATCTCTCTTACCCTTACGTTACTTACTCGATCAAACCACCTCACACCACACATTTTCCTCAAACATCTCATTTCCAGCACATCCATCCTCCTGCGCACATCTCTATCCATAGCCCACGCCTCGCAACCATACAACATTGTTGGTACCACTATTCCTTCAAACATACCCATTTTTGCTTTCCGAGATAATGTTCTCGACTTCCACACATTTTTCAAGGCTCCCAAAATTTTCGCCCCCTCCCCCACCCTATGATCCACTTCCGCTTCCATGGTTCCATCCGCTGACAGATCCACTCCCAGATATCTAAAACACTTCACTTCCTCCAGTTTTTCTCCATTCAAACTCACCTCCCAATTGACTTGACCCTCACCCCTACTGTACCTAATAACCTTGCTCTTATTCACATTTACTCTTAACTTTCTTCTTCCACACACTTTACCAAACTCAGTCACCAGCTTCTGCAGTTTCTCACATGAATCAGCCACCAGCGCTGTATCATCAGCGAACAACAACTGACTCACTTCCCAAGCTCTCTCATCCCCAACAGACTTCATACTTGCCCCTCTTTCCAGGACTCTTGCATTTACCTCCCTAACAACCCCATCCATAAACAAATTAAACAACCATGGAGACATCACACACCCCTGCCGCAAACCTACATTCACTGAGAACCAATCACTTTCCTCTCTTCCTACACGTACACATGCCTTTCATCCTCGATAAAAACTTTTCACTGCTTCTAACAACTTGCCTCCCACACCATATATTCTTAATACCTTCCACACAGCATCTCTATCAACTCTATCATATGCCTTCTCCAGATCCATAAATGCTACATACAAATCCATTTGCTTTTCTAAGTATTTCTCACATACATTCTTCAAAGCAAACACCTTATCCACACATCCTCTACCACTTCTGAAACCGCACTGCTCTTCCCCAATCTGATGCTCTGTACATGCCTTCACCCTCTCAATCAATACCCTCCCATATAATTTACCAGGAATACTCAACAAACTTATACCTCTGTAATTTGAGCACTCACTCTTATCCCCTTTGCCTTTGTACAATGGCACTATGCACGCATTCCGCCAATCCTCAGGCACCTCACCATGAGTCATACATACATTAAATAACCTTACCAACCAGTCAACAATACAGTCACCCCCTTTTTTAATAAATTCCACTGCAATACCATCCAAACCTGCTGCCTTGCCGGCTTTCATCTTCCGCAAAGCTTTTACTACCTCTTCTCTGTTTACCAAATCATTTTCCCTAACCCTCTCACTTTGCACACCACCTCGACCAAAACACCCTATATCTGCCACTCTGTCATCAGACACATTCAACAAACCTTCAAAATACTCATTCCATCTCCTTCTCACATCACCGGTACTTGTTATCACCTCCCCATTTACGCCCTTCACTGAAGTTCCCATTTGCTCCCTTGTCTTACGCACCCTATTTACCTCCTTCCAGAACATCTTTTTATTCTCCCTAAAATTTACTGATAGTCTCTCACCCCAACTCTCATTTGCCCTTTCTTTCACCTCTTGCACCTTTCTCTTGACCTCCTGTCTCTTTCTTTTATACTTCTCCCACTCAATTGCATTTTTTCCCTGCAAAAATCGTCCAAATGTCTCTCTCTTCTCTTTCACTAATACTCTTACTTCTTCATCCCACCACTCACTACCCTTTCTAAACAGCCCACCTCCCACTCTTCTCATGCCACAAGCATCTTTTGCGCAATCCATCACTGATTCCCTAAATACATATATATATATATATATATATATATATATATATATATATATATATATATATATATATATATATATATATATATATATATATAAGGGAAAGGGTAAGAGAGATGTGTGGAAATAAAAAGAGCTTGGTTGAGAGAGCAGAAGATTGTGTTGTGAAATGGTTTGGACACATGGAGAGAATGAGTGAGGAAAGATTGACCAAGAGAATATATGTGTCGGAGATGGAGGGAACGAGGAGAAGTGGGAGACCAAATTGGAGGTGGAAAGATGAAGTGAAAAAGATTTTGTGTGATCGGGGCCTGAACATGCAGAAGGGTGAAAGGAGGGCAAGGAATAGAGTGAATTGGATCGATGTGGTATACCGGGGTTAACGTGCTGTCAGTGGATTGAATCAGGGCATGTGAAGCGTCTGGGGTAAACCAAGGAAAGCTGTGTAGGTATGTATATTTTCGTGTGTGGACATATGTATATACATATGTATCGGGGTGGGTAGGGCTATTTCTTTCGTCTGTTTCCTTGCACTACCTCGCAAACGCGGGAGACAGCGACAAAGAAAAAAAAAAAAAAAAAAAAGATATATATATATACATATATATATATATATATATATGTATATATATATATATATATATATATATATATATATATATATATATATATATATATATATATATATATATATATATATATATATATATATATATATATATATATATATCCCTGGGGATAGGGGAGAAAAAATACTTCCCACGTATACCCTGCTTGTCGTAGAAAGCGACTAAAAGGGGAGCGAGCGGCGGGCTTGAAATCCTCCCCTCCCGTTTTTTTTTCTCTTTTTTTCTTTTTTTTTTTTTCCAAAGAAGGAACAGAGAAGGGGGCCAGGCGAGGATATTCCCTGAGAGGCCCAGTCCTCTGTTCTTAACGCTACCTCGCTAACGCGGGAAATGGCGAATAGTTTGAAAGATATTAATAAAAGGGGTGACTGTATTATTGACTGGGTGGTAAGGTTATTTAATGTATGTATGACTCATGGTGAGGTGCCTGAGGATTGGCGGAATGCGTGCATAGTGCCATTGTACAAAGGCAAAGGGGATAAGAGTGAGTGCTCTAATTACAGAGGTATAAGTTTGAGTATTCCTGGCAAATTATAAGGGAGGGTATTGATTGAGAGGGTGAAGGCATTTATAGAGCATCATATTGGTGAAGAGCGGTGTGGTTTCAGAAGTGGTAGAGGATGTGTGGATCAGGTGTTTGCTTTGAAGAATGTATGTGAGAAATACTTAGAAAAGCAAATGGATTTGTATGTAGCATTTATGGATCTGGAGAAGGCATATGATAGAGTTGATAGAGATGCTCTGTGGAAGATATTAAGAATATATGGTGTGCGAGGCAAGTTGTTAGAAGAAGTGAAAAGTTTTTATCGAGGATGTAAGGCATGTGTACGTGTAGGAAGAGAGGAAAGTGATTAGTTCTCAGTGAATGTAGGTTTGCGGCAGGGTGTGTGATGTCTCCATGGTTGTTTAATTTGTTTATGGATGTGGTTGTTAGGGAGGTGAATGCAAACGTTTTGGAAAGAGGGGCAAGTATGAAGTCTGTTGTGGATGAGAGAGCTTGGGAAGTGAGTCAGTTGTTGTTCGCTGATGATACAGCGCTGGTGACTGATTCATGTGAGAAACTGCAGAAGCTGGTGACTGAGTTTGGTAAAGTGTGTGAAAGAAGAAAGTTAAGAGTAAATGTCAATAAGAGCAAGGTTATTAGGTACAGTAGGGTTGAGGGTCAAGTCAATTGGGAGGTGAGTTTGAATGGAGAAAAACTTCAGGAAGTAAAGTGTTCTAGATATCTGGGAGTTGATCTGGCTGCGAATGGAACCATGGAAGCGGAAGTGGATCATAGGGTGGGGGAGGGGCGAAAATTCAGGGAGCCTTGAAGAATGTGTGGAAGTCGAGAACATTATCTCGGAAAGCAAAAATGTGTATGTTTAAAGGAATAGTGGTTCCAACAATGTTGTATGGTTGCGAGGTGTGGGCTATGGATAGAGTTGTGCGCAGGAGGATGGATGTCCTGGAAATGAGATGTTTGAGGACAATGTGTGGTGTGAGGTGGTTTGATCGAGTAAGTAACGTAAGTGTAAGAGAGATGTGTGGAAATAAAAAGAGCGTGGTTGAGAGAGTAGAAGAGGGTGTTACGAAATGGTTTGGGCACATGGAGATAATGAGTGAGGAAAGATTGACCAAGAGGATATATGTGTCGGAGGTGGAAGGAACGTGGAGAAGTGGGAGACCAAATTGGAGGTAGAAAGATGGAGTGAAAAAGATTTTGTGTGATCGGAACCTGAACCTGTAGGAGGGTGAAAGGAGGGCAAGGAATAGAGTGAATTGGATCGATGTGGTATACCGCGATTGACATGCTGTCAGTGGATTGAATCAGGGCATGTGAAGCGTCTGGGGTAAACCATGGAAAGCTGTGTAGGTATGTATATTTGCGTGTGTGGACGTATGTATATACATGTGTATGGTGGTGGGTTGGGCCATTTCTTTCGTCTGTTTCCTTGCGCTACCTCGCAAACGCGGGAGATAGCGACAAAGCAAAAAAAAAGAAAAAAATATATATATATATATATATATATACATATATATATATATATATATATTATATATATATATGTATATATATATATATATATATATATATATATATATATATATATATATATATATATATATATATATATATATATATATATATATATATATATATATATATATATATATATATATATATATATATATATATATATATATATATATATATATATATATATATATATATATATATATATATATATATATATATATATATATATATATGTATATATATGTATATATATATATATATATATATATATATATATATATATATATATATATATATATATATATATATATATATATATATATATATATATATATATATATATATATATATATATATATATATATATATATATATATATATATATATATACATATATATACATATATATATATATATATATATATATATATATATATATATATATATATATATATATATATATATATATATATATATATATATATATATATATATATATATATATATATATATATATATATATATATATATATATATATATACATACATATATACATATATGTATATGTGTATATTGCGAAAACCCACCAATGTATGCTCATATATCCAATATCTCATCTCAACATAACAGAGTTAAATTATCATCATTTCAATCTATGTTCCTAAGGGGATTACGTATTTGCAGTCCAGAGTTTATTGATGATGAGTTTGAGAAGATATATTCTATTGGATCTAAGTTAAAGTACCCTCGATGTTTGTTTGATAAATCCCTTAAGTTAGCATAGAAATAATTTTATAGAGTTGAGCCCAAACCTCCCATTGACACCAAGAATCTTTTAGTTTTCCCTTTTACTAATAATTTCACTTTGCTTCCCATGTTGCTTAAATCCTTTAATGTAAATGTTGCCTTTAGCAACAATAATACTATAAAGAATATCTTAATCAGGAATTCACCAGAAAATTCTCTTTGTTGAATCTATAAAGTTCCTTGTGGAAACTGTGATAAATCTTATGTTGGTCAGACTGGTAAGGATCTTTCTGTTAGACTTAAGCAACATAAATATAGTATAAGAACAGGACAAGAATAAAATGACTTGTTTAATCATATTAAAAACTATGATCATTGTATTGACTGGAGTAACGCCATCTCAGTTGTAACTCTAACTCTATTACCAAGAGAATTATCATTGAATCTTCTATTATTAAATACACAAAGAATTATAATCTTAATATTAGTGATGGTCTGTAAAAATTAGATAACATTATTGTTGATAAGATTTGTAAAAAGATAAGTTTATGAACGCTCGTTGTATGTTTTGGACAATCACATGTTTACCAAATTTCATCCTAGCTTTGTCTCTTCGATGTATATCAACTGACTGTTATATTTCTCTCTGATGATGTGATTATTACACGAAAGTGCACTTGGGAGCTTTTCGTGTTTCATTTTCCACGTGGACTCATAGGAATATCTTGATCACGCGCAAAATTGTGATCCTTTCCAATATATATATATATATATAT
Organism: Panulirus ornatus; assembly: GCF_036320965.1. Taxonomy (NCBI): domain Eukaryota; kingdom Metazoa; phylum Arthropoda; class Malacostraca; order Decapoda; family Palinuridae; genus Panulirus; species Panulirus ornatus. The sequence continues at coordinate 47,895,067 of NC_092239.1, forward strand.
ATATATATATATATATATATATATATATATATATATATATATATATATATATATATATATATAAATTATCTTGTGGAGGCTAAGGTGAAGATTCGTATGAATTTTCAGAAAAGAAGAGTGAATGTTGGGGTGAAGAGGGTGGTGAGAGTTAGTAAGCTTGGGAAGGAGACTTGTGTGAGGAAGTACCAGGAGAGACTGAGTACAGAATGCAAAAAGGTGAGAACATTGGAAGTAAGGGGAGTGGGGGAGGAATGGGATGTATTTAGGGAATCAGTGATGGATTGCGCAAAAGATGTTTGTGGCATGAGAAGAGTGGGAGGTGGGTTGATTAGAAAGGGTAGTGAGTGGTGGGATGAAGAAATAAGATTATTAGTGAAAGAGAAGAGAGAGGCATTTAGACGATTTTTGCAGGGAAAAAATGCAATTGAGTGGGAGATGTATAAAAGAAAGAGACAGGAGGTCAAGAGAAAGGTGCAAGAGGTGAAAAAGAGGGCATATGAGAGTTGGGGTGAGAGAGTATCATTAAATTTTAGGGAGAATAAAAAGATGTTCTGGAAGGAGGTAAATAAAGTGCGTAAGACAAGGGAGCAAATGGGAACTTCAGTGAAGGGCGCAAATGGGAAGGTGATAACAAGTAGTGGTGATGTGAAAAGGAGATTGAGTGAGTATTTTGAAGGATTGTTGAATGTCTTTGATGGGAGAGTGGCAGATATAGGGTGTTTTGGTCGAGGTGATGTGCAAAGTGAGAGGGTTAGGGAAAATGATTTGGTAAACAGAGAAGAGGCAGTAAAAGCTTTGCGGAAGATGAAAGCCGGCAAGGTATCAGGTTTGGATTTTAAATTATATGGGATGGTATTGATTGAGAGGGTGAAGGCATGTACAGAGCATCAGATTGTGGAAGAGCAGTGTGGTTTCAGAAGTGGTAGAGGATGTGTGGATCAGGTGTTTGCTTTGAAGAATGTATGTGAGAAATACTTAGAAAAGCAAATGGATTTGTATGTAGCATTTATGGATCTGGAGAGGGCATATGATAGAGTTGATAGAGATGCTCTGTGGAAGGTATTAAGAATATATGGTGTGGGAGGCAAGTTGTTAGAAGCAGTGAAAAGTTTTTATCGAGGATGTAAGGCATGTGTACGTGTAGGAAGAGAGGAAAGTGAGGAAGTAAAGTGTTTTAGATATTTGGGAGTGGATCTGGCAGCGGATGGAACCATGAAAGCGGAAGTGGATCATAGGGTGGGGGAGGGCGAAAATTCTGGGAGTCTTGAAGAATGTGTGGAAGTCGAGAACATTATCCGGAAAGCAAAAATTGGTATGTTTGAAGGAATAGTGGTTCCAACAATATTGTATGGTTGCGAGGCTGGGCTATGGATAGAGTTGTGCGCAGGAGGGTGGATGTGCTGGAAATGAGATGTTTGAGGACAATATGTGGTGTGAGGTGGTTTGATCGAGTAAGTAACGGAAGGGTAAGAGAAATGTGTGGAAATAAAAAGAGCGTGGTTGAGAGAGCAGAAGAGGGTGTTTTGAAATGGTTTGGGCACATTGAGAGAATTAGTGAGGAAAGATTGACCAAGAAGTTTTATGTGTCGGAGGTGGAGGGAACGAGAAGTGGGAGACCAAATTTGAGGTGGAAAGATGGAGTGAAAAAGATTTTGTGTGAACGGGGCCAGAACAAGAAGAGGTAGTAAAAGCTTTGCGGAAGATGAAAGCCGGGAAGGCAGCAGGTTTGGATGGTATTGCAGTGGAATTTATTAAAAAAGGGGGTGAGTGTATTATTGGTTGGTTGGTAAGGTTATTTGTGTATGTATGACTCATGGTGAGGTGCCTGAGGATTGGCAGAATGCGTGCATAGTGCCATTGTATAAAGGCAAAGGGGATAAGAGTGAGTGCTCAGATTACAGAGGTATATGTTTGTTGAGTATTCCTGTTAAATTATATGTGAGATTATTGATTGAGAGGGTGAAGGCATTTACAGAGCATCAGACTGAGGAGAAGCAGTGTGGTTTCAGAAGTGGTAGAGGATGTGTGGATCAGGTGTTTGCTTTAAAGAATGTATGTGAGAAATACTTAGAAAAGCAAATGGATTTGTTCGTAGCATTTATGGATCTGGAGAAGGCATATGATAGAGTTCATAGAGATGCTCTGTGGAAGATATTAAGAATATATGTTGTGCGAGGCAAGTTGTTAGAAGCAGTGAAAAGTTTTTATCGAGGATGTAAGGCATGTGTACGTGTAGTAAGAGAGGAAAGTGATTGGTTCTCAGTGAATGTAGGTTTGCGGCAGGGGTGTGTGATGTCTCCATGGTTGTTTAATTTCTTTATGGATTGGGTTGTTAGGGAGGTGAATGCAAGAGTTTTGGAAAGAGGGGCAAGTATGAAGTCTGTTGGGGATGAGAGAGCTTGGGAAGTGAGTCAGTTGTTGTTCGCTGATGATACAGCGCTGGTGGTTGATTCATGTGAGAAACTGTAGAAGCTGGTGACTGAGTTTGGTAAAGTGTGTGAAAGAAGAAAGTTAAGAGTAAATGTGAATAAGAGCAAGGTTATTAGGTACGGTAGGGTTGAGGGTCAAGTTAGTTGGGAGGTAAGTTTGAATGGAGAAAACTTGAGGAAGTAAAGTGTTTTAGATATCTGGGAGTGGATCTGGCAGCGGATGGAAGCATGAAAGCGGAAGTGGATCATAGGGTGGGGGAGGGGCGAAAATTCTGGGAGCCTTGAAGAATGAGTGGAAGTTCGTGAACATTATCTCGGAAAGCAAAAATGGGTATGTTTGAAGGAATAGTGGTTCCAACAATACTGTATGGTTGCGAAGCGTGGGCTATGGATAGAGTTGTGCGCAGGAGGGTGGATGTGCTGGAAATGAGATGTTTGAGGTCAATGTGTGGTGTGAGGTTGTTTGACCTTTAAGTAACGTAAGGGTAAGAGAGATGTGTGGAAATAAAAAGAGTGCGGTTGAGAGAGCAGAAGAGGGTGTTTTGAAATGGTTTGGGCACATTGAGAGAATGAGTGAGGAAAGATTGACCAAGAGGATATATGTGTAGGAGGTGGAGGGAACGAGGACAAGTGGGAGACCAAATTGGAGGTGGAAAGATGGAGTGAAAAAGATTTGTGTGATCGGGGCCTGAACTGCAGGACTGTGAAAGGAGGGTAAAGAATAGAGTGAATTGGATTGATGGTGTATACCGGGGTTGACGTGCTGTCAGTGGATTGAATTAGGGCATGTGAAGCGTCTGGGGTAAACCATGGAAAGCAGTGTAGGTATGTATATTTGCGTGTGTGGACATATGTCTATACATGTGTATGGTGGTAGGTTGGGCCATTTCTTTCGTCTGTTCACTTGCGCTACCTCGGAAACGCGGGACACACCGACAAAAAAAAAAAAAATATATATATATATATATATATATATATATATATATATATATATATATATATATATATATATATATATTTATTTATTTATTTTATTATACTTTGTCGCTGTCTCCCGCGTTTGCGAGGTAGCGCAAGGAAACAGACGAAAGAAATGGCCCAACCCCCCCCCCCCCCCCATGCACATGTATATACATACGTCCACACACGCAAATATACATACCTACCCAGCTTTCCATGGTTTACCCCAGACGCTTCACATGCCCTGCTTCAATCCACTGACAGCACGTCAACCCCGGTATACCATATCGCTCCAATTCACTCTATTCCTTGCCCTCCTTTCACTCTCCTGCATGTTCAGGCCCCGATCACACAAAATCTTTTTCACTTCATCTTTCCACCTCCAATTTGGTCTCCCTCTTCTCCTTGTTCCCTCCACCTCCGACACATATATCCTCTTGGTCAATCTTTCCTCACTCATCCTCTCTATGTGCCCAAACCACTTCAAAACACCCTCTTCTGCTCTCTCAACCACGCTCTTTTTATTTCCACACATCTCTCTTACCCTTACGTTACTCACTCGATCAAACCACCTCACACCACACATTGTCCTCAAACATCTCATTTCCAGCACATCCATCCTCCTGCGCACAACTCTATCCATAGCCCACGCCTCGCAACCATACAACATTGTTGGAACCACTATTCCTTCAAACATACCCATTTTTGCTTTCCGAGATAATGTTCTCGACTTCCACACATTCTTCAAGGCCCCCAGGATTTTCGCCCCCTCCCCCACCCTATGATCCACTTCCGCTTCCATGGTTCCATCCGCTGCCAGATCCACTCCCAGATATCTAAAACACTTCACTTCCTCCAGTTTTTCTTCATTCAAACTCACCTCCCAATTGACTTGACCCTCAACACTACTGTACCTAATAACCTTGCTCTTATTCACATTTACTCTTAACTTTCTTCTTCCACACACTTTTCCAAACTCAGTCACCAGCTTCTGCAGTTTCTCACATGAATCAGCCACCAGCGCTGTATCATCAGCGAACAACAACTGACTCACTTCCCAAGCTCTCTCATCCCCAACACACTTCATACTTGCCCCTCTTTCCAAAACTCTTGCATTTACCTCCCTAACAACCCCATCCATAAACAAATTAAACAACCATGGAGACATCACACACCCCTGCCGCAAACCTACATTCACTGAGAACCAATCACTTTCCTCTCTTCCTACACGTACACATGCCTTACATCCTCGATAAAAACTTTTCACTGCTTCTAACAACTTTCCTCCCACACCATATATTCTTAATACCTTCCACAGAGCATCTCTATCAACTCTATCATATGCCTTCTCCAGATCCATAAATGCTACATACAAATCCATTTGCTTTTCTAAGTATTTCTCACATACATTCTTCAAAACAAACACCTGATCCACACATCCTCTACCACTTCTGAAACCACACTGCTCTTCCCCAATCTGATGCTCTGTACATGCCTTCACCCTCTCAATAAATACCCTCCCATATAATTTACCAGGAATACTCAACAAACTTATACCTCTGTATATATATATATATATATATATATATATATATATATATATATATATATATATATATATATATATATATATATATATATATATATATATATATATGATACAGCGCTGGTGGCTGATTCATGTGAGAAACTGCAGAACCTGGTGACTGAGTTTGGTAAAGTGTGTGAAAGAAGAAAGTTAAGTGTAAATGTGAATAAGAGCAAGGTTATTAGGTACAGTAGGGTTGAGGGTCAATTGAATTGGGAGGTGAGTTTGAATTGAGAAAAACTCGAGGAAGTGAAGTGTTTTAGATATCTGGGAGTGGATCTGGCAGCGTATGGAACCATGGAAGCGGAAGTGGATCATAGGGTGGGGGAGGGGTCGAAAATTCTGGGAGCCTTGAAGAATGTTTGGAAGTCGAGAACATTATCTCGGAAAGCAAAAATGGGTATGTTTGAAGGAATAGTGGTTCCAACAATGTTGTATGGTTGCGAGGCGTGGACTATGGATAGAGTTGTGAGCAGGAGGATGGATGTGCTGGAAATGAGATGTTTGAGGACAATGTGTGGTGTGAGGTGGTTTGATCGAGGAAGTAACGTAATGGTAAGAGAGATGTGAGGAAATAAAAAGAGCGTGGTTGAGTGAGCAGAAGAGGGTGTTTTGAAATGGTTTGGTCACATGGAGAGAATGAGTGAGGAAAGATTGACCAAGAGGATATATGTGTCGGAGGTGGAGGGAACGAGGAGAAGAAGGAGGCCAAATTGGAGGTGGAAAGATTGAGTGAAAAAGATTTTGTGTGATCGGGCCTGAACATGCAGGAGGGTGAAAGGAGGGCAAAGAATAGAGTGAATTGGAGCGATGTGGTATTCCGGGTTGACGTGCTGTCAATGGATTGAATTAAGGCATGTGTATGGGGGTGGGTTGGGCCTTTTCTTTCGTCTGCTTCCTTGCGCTACCTCGCAAACGCGGGAGACAGCGACAAAGCAAAAAAAAAAAAAAAAAAAAATATATATATATATATATATGTATTTTCAGAAAAGAAGAGTGCATGTTGGTGTGAAGAGGGTGGTGAGAGTAAGTGAGCTTGGGAAAGAGACTTGTGTGAGGAAGTACCCGGAGAGTCTGAGTACAGAATGGAAAAAGGTGAGAACAATTTAAGTAAGGGGAGTGGGGGAGGAATGGGATGTATTTAGGGAATCAGTGAAGGATTGCGCAAAAGATGTTTGTGGTATGAGAAAAGTGGGAGGTGGGTTGATTAGAAAGGGTAGTGAGTGGTGGTATGAAGAAGTAAGATTACTAGTGAAAGATAAGAGAGAGGCATTTGGACGATTTTTGCAGGGAAAAAATGCAATTGAGTGGGAGATGTATAAAAGAAAGAGACACGAGGTCAAGAGAAAGGTGCAAGAGGTGAAAAGAGGGCAAATGAGAGTTAGGGTGAGAGAGTATCATTAAATTTTAGGGAGGATAATAAGATGTTCTGGAAGGAGGCAAATAAAATGCGTAAGACAAGGGAGCAAATGGGAACTTCAGTGAAGGGCGCAAATGGGGAGGTGATAACAAGTAGTGGTGATGTGAAAAGGAGATGGAATGAGTATTTTGAAAGTTTGTTGAATGTGTTTGATGATAGAGTGGCAGATATAGGGTGTTCTGGTCGAGGTGGTGTGCAAAGTGAGAGGGTTAGGGAAAATGATTTGGTAAACAGAGAAGAAGTAGTAAAAGCTTTGCGGAAGATGAGAGCCGGCAAGGCAGCAGGTTTGGATGGTATTGCAGTGGAATTCATCAAAAAATGGGTTGACTGTATTGTTGACTGGTTGGTATGGTTATTTAATGTATGTATGATTCATGGTGAGGTTCCTGAGGATTGGAGGAATGCGTGCATAGTGCCATTGTACAAAGGCAAAGGGGATAAGAGTAAGTGCTCAAATTATAGAGGTATAAGTTTGTTGAGTATTCCTGTTAAATTATATGTGAGATTATTGATTGAGAGGGTGAAGGCATTTACAGAGCATCAGATTGGGGAGGAGCAGTGTGGTTTCAGAAGTGGTAGAGGATGTGTGGATCAGGTGTTTGCTTTGAAGAATGTATGTGAGAAATACTTAGAAAAGCAAATGGATTTGTATGTAGCATTTATGGATCTGGAGAAGGCATATGATAGAGTTGATAGAGATGCTCTGTGGAAGATATTAAGAATATATGGTGTGGGAGGCAAGTTGTTAGAAGCAGTGAAAAGTTTTTATCGATGATGTAAGGCATGTGTACGTGTAGGAAGAGAGGAAAGTGCTTGGTTCTCAGTGAATGTAGGTTTGCGGCAGGGTGTGTGATGTCTCCATGGTTGTTTAATTTGTTTATGGATGGGGTTGTTAGGGAGGTGAATGCAAGAGTTTTGGAAAGAGGGGCAATTATGAAGTTTGTTGTGGATGAGAGAGCTTGGGAAGTGAGTCCGTTGTTGTTCGCTGATGATACATCGCTGGTGGCTGATTCATGTGAGAAACTGCAGAAGCTGGTGACTGAGTTTGATAAAGTGTGTGAAAGAAGAAAGTTAAGAGTAAATGTGAATAAGAGCAAGGTTATCAGGTACAGTTGGGTTGAAGGTCAAGTCAATTGGGAGGTAAGTTTGAATGGAAAAAAACTTAAGGAAGTAAATTGTTTTAGATATCTGGGAATGGATCTGGCAGCGGATGGAACCATGGAAGCGGAAGTGGATCATAGGGTGGGGGAGGGGCGAAAATCCTGGGAGCCTTGAAGAATGTGTGGAAGTCGAGAACATTATCTCGGAAAGCAAAAATGGGTATGTTTGAAGGAATAGCGGTTCCAACAATGTTGTATGGTTGCGAGGCGTGGGCTATGGATAGAGCTTTGCGCAGGAGGGTGGATATGCTGGAAATGAGCTGTTTGAGGACAATGTGTGGTATGAGGTGGTTTGATAGAGTAAGTAACGTTAGGGTAAGAGAGATGTGTGGAAATAAAAAGAGCGTGGTTAAGAGAGCAGAAGAGGGTGTTTTGAAATGGTTTGGGCACATGGAGAGGATGAGTGAGGAAAGATTGACCAATAGGATATATGTGTCGGAAGTGGAGGGAACGAGGAGACGTGGGAGACCAAATTGGAGGTGGAAAGATGGAGTGAAAAAGATTTTGTGTGATCGGGGCCTGAACATGCAGGAGGGTGAAAGGAGGGCAAGGAATAGAGTGAATTGGATCGATGTGGTATACCGGTGTTGACGTGCTGTCAATGGATTGAATCAGGGCATGTGAAGCGTCTGGGGTAAACCATGGAAAGCTGTGTAGGTATGTATATTTGCGTGTGTGGACCTATGTATGTACATGTGTATGGGGATGGGTTGGGCCATTTCTTTCGTCTATTTTCTTGCGCTACCTCGCAAACGCGGGAGACAGCGGCAAGGAAAAAAATATATATATATACATACGTTTGTATGTATGTATATGTTCGTATGTATGTGTGTATATATATATATATATATATATATATATATATATATATATATATATATATATATATATATATATATATATATATATATATATATATATATATATATATATATATATATATATATATATATATATATATATATATATATATATATATATATATATATATATATATATATAATATATATATATATATATATATATATATATATATATATATATATATATATATATATATATATATATATATATATATATATATATATATATATATATATATATATATATATATATATATATATATATATATATATATTTATATGTATATATATATATATATTATCCCTGGGGATAGGGGTGAAAGAATACTTCCCACGCATTCCTCGCGTGCCGTAGAAGGCGACTAGTGGGCACGGGAGCGTGGGGCCAGAAACCCTCCCCTCCTTGTATTTTTAACTTTCTAAAATGGTAAACAGAAGAAGGAGTCACGAGGGGAGTGCTCATCCTCCTCGAAGCTCAGACTGAGGTGTCTAAATGTGTGTGGATGTAACCAACATGTGAAAAAAGGAGAGATAGGTAGTACGTTTGAGGTAATAAACCTGGATGTTTTGGCTCTGAGTGAAACGAAGCTCAAGGGTAAAGTGGAAGCGTGGTTTGGGAAATCTTGGGAGTAAAATCAGGGGTTAGAGAGAGGACAAGAGCAAGGGAAGGAGTAGCACTACTCCTGAAATAGGAGTTGTGGGAGTATGTGATAGAATGTAAGAAAGTAAATTCTCGATTAATATGGGTAAAACTGAAAGTTGATGGAGAGAGATGGGATACTATTGGTGCATATGCACCTGGGCATGAGAAGAAAGATCATGAGAGGCAAGTGTTTTGGGAGCAGCTGAATGTGTGTGTTAGTGGTTTTGATGCACGAGACCGGGTTATAGTGATTGGTGATTTTGAATGCAAAGGTGAGTAATGTGGTAGTTGAGGGAATAACTGGTATACATGGGGTGTTCAGTGTTGTAAATGGAAATGGTGAAGAGCATGTAGATTTATGTGCTGAAAAACAACTGGTGATTGGGAATACCTGGTTTAAAAAGCGAGATATACATAAGTATACGTATGTAAGTAGGAGAGATGGCCAGAGAGCGTTATTGGATTACGTGTTAATTGACAGGCTCGCGAAAGAGACTTTTGGATGTTAATGTGCTGAGAGGTGCAAATGGAGGGATGTCTGATCATTATCTTTTGGAGGCTAAGGTGAAGATTTGTATGGGTTTTCAGAAAAGAAGAGTGAATGTTGGGGTGAAGAGGGTGGTGAGGGTAAGTGAGCTTGGGAAGGAGACTTGTGTGAGGAAGTACCAGGAGAGACTGAGTACAGAATGGAAAAAGGTGAGAACATTGGAAGTAAGGGGAGTGGGGGAGGAATGGGATGTATTTAGGGAATCAGTGATGGATTGCCTAAAAGATACATGTGGCATGAGAAGAGTGGGAGGTGGGTTGATTAGAAAGGGTAGCGAGTGGTGAAATGAAGAAGTAAGATTATTAGTGAAAGAGAAGAGAGAGGCATTTGGACGATTTTTGCAGGGAAAAAATGCAATTGAGTGGGAGATGTATGAAAGAAAGAGACATGATTTCAAGAGAAAGGTGCAGGAGGTGAAAAAGAGGGCAAATGAGAGTTGGGGTGAGAGAGTATCATTAAATTTTAGGGAGAATAAAAAGATGTTCTGGAGGGAGGTAAATAAAGTGTGTAAGACAAGGGAGCAAATGGGCACTTCAGTGAAGGGCGCAAATGGGGAGGTGATAACAAGTAGTGGTGATGTGAGAAGGAGATGGAGTGAGTATTTTGAAGGTTTGTTGAATGTGTTTGATGATAGAGTGGCAGATATAGGGTGCTTTGGTCGAGGTGGTGTGCAAAGTGAGAGGGTTAGGGAAAATGATTTGGTAAACAGAGAAGAGGTAGTAAAAGCTTTGCTGAAGATGAAAGCCGACAAGGCAGCAGGTTTGGATGGTATTGCAGTGGAATTAATTAAAAAATGGGTTGACTGTATCTTTGACTGGTTGGTAAGGTTATTTAATGTATATATGACTCATGGTGAGGTGCCTGAGGATTGGCGGAATGCGTGAATAGTGCCATTGTATAAAGGCAAAGGGGATAAGAGTGAGTGCTCAAATTACAGAGGTATAAGTCTGTTGAGTATTCCTGGTAAATTATATGGGAGGGTATTGATTGAGAGGGTGAAGGAATGTACAAATCATCAGATTGGGGAAGAGCAGTGTGGTTTCAGAAGTGGTAGAGGATGTGTGGATCAGGTGTTTGCTTTGAAGAATGTATGTGAGAAATACTTAAAAAAGCAAATGGATTTGTATGTAGCATTTATTGATCTGGAGAAGGCATATGATAGAGTTGATAGAGATGCTCTGTGGAAGGTATTAAGAATATATGGTGTGGGAGGCAAGTTGTTAGAAGCAGTGAAAAGTTTTTATCGAGGATGTAAGGCATGTGCACGTTTAGGAAGAAAGGAAAGTGATTGGTTTTCAGTGAATGTAGGTTTGCGGCAGGGTGTGTAATGTCTCCATGGTTGTTTATTTGTTTATGGATGGGGTTGTTAGGGAGGTGAATGGAAGAGTTTTATTAAGAGGGGCAAGTATGAAGTCTGTTGTGGATGAGAGAGCTTGGGAAGTGAGTCAGTTGTTGTTCGCTGATGATACAGCGCTGGTGGCTGATTCATGTGAGAAACTGCAGAAGCTGGTGACTGAGTTTGGTAAAGTGTGTGAAAGAAGAAAGTTAAGAGTAAATGTGAATAATAGCAAACTTATTAGGTACAGTAGGGTTGAGGGTCAAGTCAATTGGGAGGTAAATTTGAATGGAGAAAAACTGGAGGAAGTAAAGTGTTTTAGATATCTGGGAGTGGATCTGGCAGCGGATGGAACCATGAAAGCGGAAGTGAATCATAGGCTAGGGGAGGGGGCGAAAATCCTGGGAGCCTTGAAGAATATGTGGAAGTCGAGAACATTATCTCGGAAAGCAAAAATGGGTATGTTTGAAGGAATAGTGGTTCCAACAATTTTGTATGGTTGCGAGGCGTGGGCTATGGATAGAGTTGTGCGCAGGAGGGTGGATGTGCTGGAAATGAGATGTTTGAAGACAATGCGTGATATGAGGTTGTTTGATCGAGTAAATAATGTAAGGGTAAGAGAGATGTGTGGAAATAAAAAGAGCGTGGTTGAGAGAGTAGAAGAGGGTGTTTTGAAATGGTCTGGTCACATGGAGAGAATGAGTGAGGAAAGATTGACCAAGAGGATATATGTGTCGGAGGTGGAGGGAACGAGGAGAAGTGGGAGACCAAATTAGAGGTGGAAAGATGGAGTGAAAAAGATTTTGTGTGATCGGGGCCTGAATATGCAGGAGGGTGAAAGGCGGGCAGGTAATGTGGTGAATTGGATCGATGTGGTATTCCGGTGTTGACGTGTTGTCAGTGGATTGAATCGGGGCATGTGAAGCGTCTGGGGTAAACCATGTAAAGTTGTGTGGGGCCTGGATGTGGTAAGGGAGCTGTGGTTTCGGGCATTATTGCATGACAGCTGGAGACTTAGTGTGAACGAATGGGGCCTTTGTTGTCTTTTCCTAGTGCTACCCCGCACACATGAGGGGGGGAAGGGGATGGTATTCCATGTGTGGCGAGGTGGCGATGAGAATGAATAAAAGCAGACAGTGTGAATTGTGTGCATGGGTATATATGTGTGTGTCTGTGTGTGTATATATATATGTGTACATTGAGATGTATAGGTATGTATATTTGCGTGTGTGGACGTGTATGTATATACATTGTGTATGGGGGTGGGTTGGGCCATTTCTTTCGTCTGTTTCCTTGCGCTACCTCGCAAACGAGGGAGACAGTTACAAAGCAAAATAAATAAAAATAAATAAATAAATATATATATATATATATATATATATATATATATATATATATATATATATATATATATATATATATGTATATATATATATATATTTTTTTTTTTTTTTCTTTTTTTGCTTTGTCGCTGCATCCCGCGTTTGCGAGGTAGCGCAAGGAAACAGACGAAAGAAATGGCCCAACCCACCCCCATACACATGTATATACATACGTCCACACACGCAAATATACATACCTACACAGCTTTCCATGGTTTACACCAGACGCTTCACATGCCCCGATTCAATCCACTGACAGCACGTCAAACCCGGTATACCACATCGCTCCAATTCACTCTATTCCTTGCCCTCCTTTCACCCTCCTGCATGTTCAGGCCCCGATCACACAAAATCTTTTTCACTCAACCTTTCCACCTCCAATTTGGTCTCCCTCTTCTCCTCGTTCCCTCCACCTCCGAAACATATATCCTCTTGGTCAATCTTTCCTCACTCATTCTCTCCATGTGCCCAAAACATTTCAAAACACCCTCTTCTGCTCTCTCAACCACGCTCTTTTTATTTCCACAAATCTCTCTTACCCTTACGTTACTTACTCGATAAAACCACCTCACACCACACATTGTCCTCAAACATCTCATTTCCAGCACATCCATCCTCCTGCGCACAACTCTATCCATAGCCCACGCCTGGCAACCATACAACATTGTTGGAAGCACTATTCCTTCAAACATACCCATTTTTGCTTTCGGAGATAATGTTCTCGACTTCCACACATTCTTCAAGGCTCCCAGAATTTTCGCCCCCTCCCCCACCCTATGATCCACTTCCGCTTCCATGGTTCCATCCGCTGACAGATCCACTCCCAGATATCTAAAACACTTCACTTCCTCCAGTTTTTTTCCATTCAAACTCACCTCCCAATTGACTTGACCCTCAACCCTACTGTACCTAATAACCTTGCTCTTATTCACATTTACTCTTAACTTTCTTCTTTCACACACTTTACCAAACTCAGTCACCAGCTTCTGCAGTTTCTCACATGAATCAGCCACCAGCGCTGTATCATCAGCGAACAACAACTGACTCACTTCCCAAGTTCTCTCATCCCCAACAGACTTCATCCTTGCCCCTCTTTCCAAAACTCTTGCATTCACCTCCCTAACAACCCCATCCATAAACAAATTAAACAACCATGGAGAAACCCCCCCCCCCCCTGCCGCAAATCTACATTCACTGAGAACCAATCACTTTCCTCTCTTCCTACACGTACACATGCCTTACATCCTCGATAAAAACTTTTCACTGCTTCTAACAACTTTCCTCCCACACCATATATTCTTAATACCTTCCACAGAGCATCTCTATCAACTCTATCATATGCCTTCTCCAGATCCATAAATGCTACATACAAATCCATTTGCTTTTCTAAGTATTTCTCACATACATTCTTCAAAGCAAACACATAATCCACGCATCCTCTACCACTTCTGAAACCACACTGCTCTTCCCCAATCTGATGCTCTGTACATGCCTTCACGCTCTCAATCAATACCCTCCCATATAATTTACCAGGAATACTCAACAAACTTATACCTCTGTAATTTGAGCACTCACTCTTATCCCCTTTGCCTTTGTACAATGGCACTGTGCACGCATTCCGCCAATCCTCAGGCACCTCACCATGAGTCATACATACATTAAATAACCTTACCAACCAGTCAACAATACAGTCTACCCCTTTTTTAATAAATTCCACTGCCATACCATCCAAACCTGCTGCCTTGCCGGCTTTCATCTTCCGGAGAGCTTTCACTACCTCTTCTCTGTTTACCAAATCATTTTCCCTAACCCTCTCATTTTGCACACCACCTCGACCAAAACACCCCATATATATATATATATATATATATATATATATATATATATATATATATATATATATATATATATATATATATATATATATATATATATATATACATATATATATATATATATATATATATATATATATATATATATATATATATATATATATATATATATATATATATATATATATATATATATATATATATATATATATATATATTTATATGTATATATATACACACACAGACATATAAATATATGCACATGTACGTAATTCATATGTAGGGTAAAAGAGATATGTGGTAAGAAAAAGAATTTGGTTGAGAGAGGAGAAGAGTATGTGTTGAAATGATTTGGTCAGATGGAGAGAATGAGTGAGAAAAGATTGACAAAGACGATATATGTATCAGATGTGGAGGGAATGAAGAGAAGTGGTTGACCAAATTGGAGGTGGAAAGACGTAGTGAAAAAGATTTTGAGTGATCGGGGCCTGAACATGCAGGAGGGTGAAAGACGTTCATGGAATAGAGTGAATTGGAAAGAATTGCTATACCGGGGTCGACATGCTGTCAATGGATTGAACCAGGGCATGTGAAGCGTCTGGGGTAAACCATGGAAAGATTTTTTTGGGCCTGGATGTGGAGAGGGAGCTTTGGTTTCGGTTCATCATTACATGACTTGTAGAGACTGAGTGTTGACGAATGTAGTCTTTGTTGTCTTTTCCTAGCGCTACCTCGTGCGTCTGCCGGGGGAAGTGGTTGTCATTTTAGGTGTGGCGGGGTGTTGATAGGATTGAATAAATGCAGCAAGTATGAATCATGTGTATATATGTATATATCTCTGTATGCATATATATGCATACCTTGAAATATATAGGTATACATATGTGCGTGTATGGACGTATATGTATATACGTATATGTATTGTATATGTGAGTGGGTTGGGCGATTCTTTCGTCATTTTTCTTGCGCTTCCTCGCTAACTCGGGAGACAGTGGCAAAGTATTATAATGAAAATAGAAAAAAAATGTATATATATATATATATATATAAATCTGCGTGTGTGTGTGTGTGTGTGTGTGTGTATCAGAGAGAGAGAGAGAGAGAGAGAGAGAGAGAGAGAGAGAGAGAGAGAGAGAGAGAGAGAGAGAGGGAGAGAGAGAGAGAGAGAGAGAGAGAGAGAGAGAGAGAGGGAGAGAGAGAGAGAGAGAGAGAGAGAGAGAGAGAGAGAGAGAGAGAGAGAGAGAGAGAGAGAGAG
The DNA here is from genome assembly GCF_036320965.1 of Panulirus ornatus. NCBI lineage: Eukaryota > Metazoa > Arthropoda > Malacostraca > Decapoda > Palinuridae > Panulirus > Panulirus ornatus. The sequence continues at coordinate 47,910,485 of NC_092239.1, forward strand.
AGAGAGAGAGAGAGAGAGAGAGAGAGAGAGAGAGAGAGAGAGAGAGAGAGAGAGAGAGAGAGAGAGAGAGAGAGAGAGAGAGAGAGAGAGAGAGAGAGAGAGAGAGAGAGAGAGAGAGAGAGAGAGAGAGAGAGAGAGAGTATAGTGACTTTGCTCTTAGTATATCATTTGTTAACATATACTACTTAGAACTCATTCATAATGGAAATTCCTTGATAAAGTCATGAAACCCTGGTTTAGGATTAGAAGGACAGGAATTATCATAGCAGAGAGTTCATGACAGTAATACTGGCAAGACGGAGATCATGACAATGATTCTAGTATGTCTTAGATCATGACAACACCTTACCTCCTGCAGGAGGCGGACATTGGGCTGGGACCCTTCGGCATGAGTGCTATGCGTGCTGAAGTGATCGACTATACGAGACCCATACTAATAGACAGCCTCAGGATCCTGGCTGGTCGAGGGCGGCCAGAGGTGGACCCGTGGGGCTTCCTGCTGCCTCTCACGCCCCTGGTGTGGGTGGCCATCCTGACGGCACTCCTACTAGTGTTGATGGCGGTGTTCCTTATGTCTACATGCTTTTTCATGAACAATTTCAGGACAGGAAGATTTTTTTCGAATATATTCTTCAAATATTTTCGAGTGTTATTACAGCAAGGTAAGTAGTGTTGGTCTTAGTCCAAACTTTGGTTTGGTTAAGAAGGATTTCTCTTCACACGTGCTGAAGAAATTGGTCGCACTAATATTTTCAACAATGTATTTCAGAGAAATAAAAGATTATATAAAGCGTTCCTTGATATACTAATGGCGTTCTAGCTACGTCTCTTCGTTGTATATCAACTGACTATTATAATTCTTTCCTATATATCCCTTGATGATGTATTTATTACACAAAAGTGCCCTTGGGAACTTATTGTGTTTCATTTCCAACACATCCACCCTCCTCCGCACAACCCTATCTAGAGCCGATGCCTCGCAAACATATAACATTGTTGGAACCACTATTTCTGCAAATATATCCATTTTTGCTCTCCTAGATAACGTTCTCGCCACACATTCTTCAAAGCTCCCAGAACCTTCGCCCCCTCCCCTACCCTGTGACTAACTTCCGCTTCCATTGTTCCATCCGCTGCTAAATCCACTCCCAGATACCTAAAACACTTCACTTCACCAGTTTTACTCCATTCAAGCTTACCTCCCAGTTAACATGTCCCTCAACCCTACTGAACCTGATAACCTTGTTCTTACTCACATTTACACTTAACTGTCTTCTTTCACTCACTTAACCAAAGTCAGTCACCAACTTCTGCAGTTTCTCACCCGAAGCAGACACCAGCGCTGTATTATCAGGGAACAACAACTGACTCATTTCCCAAGCCCTCTCATCCAGGTCAGACTGCATACTTGCCCCTTTCTCAAAATCTCTTGTGTTCACCTCCTTAACCAACGCATCCATAAGCAAATTAAGCAATTATGGAGACATCACACACCCCTGCCGCAAACCGACATTTAACAGCGAACCAATGACTTTTCTCCTGCCTCTAGCAACTTACCTCCCACAACATATACTCTTAAGACCTTCCACAAAGCATCTTCATCAAACCTATCATATGCCTTCTACAAATCCATCTGTTTTTCTAAGTATTTCTCACATGCATTTTTCAAAGCAAACACCTGATCCACACATCTTCTGCCACTTCTGAAACCACACTGCTCTTCCCTAATATGATGCTCTATACATACCTTCACCCTCTCAATCAATACCCTCACCTATGATTTCCCAGGAATATTCAACAAACTTATTCCTCTGTAATTTGAACAGCGATATTTATCCTTTTTGCCTTTGTACAGTGGCACTATGCATGCCTTCCGCCAATCCTCAGGCATTTCACCATGATTTATACATGCAATGAATATTCTTAACAACCAATCAACAACACAGTCACCCACATTTATGATAAATTCCACTGCAATACAATCCAAACCCGCCGCCTTGCCGGCTCTCAAATTGCCGCAAAGCTTTCACCACCTCTTCTGTGTTTACCAAACCATTATCCCTGACCCTTTCACTTCGCACACCATCCCGACCAAAAGACCATATATCTGCCAATCAATCATCAAACACATTCAACAAACCTTCAAAATACTCACTCCATCTCCTCATTTCATCATTACTTATTATCTCCCCCAATAGCCAGCTTTACCGATGTTCCCATTC